>NW_009197594.1:0-397 GCF_000690835.1 Fulmarus glacialis | reverse complement strand
CCCACCCCCCAGCAGCAAGACATCCCCTGCACCCGCTTATGCATGTTACCCAGCACCCCCAGGGCCCAGCACTAACTCCCGGACATGCGCACAACCCAGCACACCCACTGCCAACACACAGCACCTGGACATGCCTACCACTCAGCAGCCCCAGTGCCCAGCACCACAACACTCAGCAACCCCAGCATCCAGGACCCTCATTGCCGACCACCCCCAACCCCAAGTGCCGAGCACACAGCATCCACACCTGGACACGCCTAGCACCCACAAGACCCAGCACGCAGTCATGTCCAGCAACTGAAATGTCCATAGCCAGGACCCCTAGCTCCCAGCAGCCATCACCCCCAGGGACCAGCACCCAAAGCACACTCCATCCAGCACCCAGCACCCCCACTAC
>NW_009197593.1:15764-40651 GCF_000690835.1 Fulmarus glacialis | reverse complement strand
TTCTATGATTCTATGATTCTATGTTCCAGCCTCAGTGTACAGTGATGCTCCCAAGCAGCCTCGCTATGCCCTCTTCTTGCCTCAGCAGGGAGCTCTTGCAAGCTAGCCGTATGGTGGGTGATGAGTGGAAGGTGGGAGAAATTCACTTCAGGCTGACAGAGCAATAAAAAATGCTCAAAGCTAGCAAGATTCCCAAATGAAGGCACCGAGAATCAATGTAGGTATCAGGGGGTTATGAAATCCCGTCAGATGGCAAATGTAATGTGTAATTAGTCTCTGACCCAGCACATTATTTGCTGAGAGTCTCTCTGTTCCCTTGAGCTCTGAGACTTCCACAAAGAGGATTTTCTTCTTTCCTCTCAGTGAGTCTCCAGCACTACCCATGCATCTTTTGAGGTTAATCCACAATGACATCCTACATTATACGATTAAGTTGGAGCCTTCCAACCCTGGACTTTACAGCTTGATATTTTTCCTTGTAGTAAATCTTAGCTATCACTACAGCTTGTCATCTGGTAAAGATATCAGTGCCACTTCTTTGACACCTCCTGATTGAGCAAATATAGGATGAAGATCTCACTTCAGAAAGGAAAGGAAGCAATGAGGCAGCTGTAGTCTTTGGGAGACTGGCTTCTCTCCTCTCTCTCTGGGATGGCAGAGCTCTTTTGTAAACTAAACAGGATCTCCCTCTGTCCAAACACAGGAAAGCAGAGCATTCTGCTACCCTAAAAGTGATGTTTATTAAAAATAAAGTTGCCTTTAAGCCTGGAGAGAGCATAAAAGGAGCAATGGCTTCTGAATAACAGGTAAATTTAAGAGGCAAATTCAAGCTGAACTGAATGACAGATACATTAACTCAATTTCAGAAAGTTGCTTTGAAAAAGGAAAACACCCAGAGTAATTTTCTTGGTGTCCCTCTATAGGTAAGTAAGCTTTCAAGGGTCTCTCTTTACCTGTCAGTACTTCCTCCTGACTTCTTCCAATTCATCATTTACACCAAATTTAGGATCCCTGTCTCTCCTCCCTGGCCACACAACCCTTCCTTTCCCAAAGGAGGGGTTACAAACAGAGAATAACCATCAGCCACAAGTGGCCAACAACGAATAATGATTGTCTGCAGAGTGCTTTCTTAGTTCAACAATTGCTGACAACTTTTCATAGCCAATCTTGAATGCTATGGCTCTAAACAGCAGGCGTAATTGCTGTAGCAAGTTATGAAGATATTCCTCTATCTGACTGTGATTTCCCAATTCATATAGGTATGTACACTGTGGCATCACTCAGAAATACCACTGTCATCTGGGTAAGGTAGATGCACATACTAGTCTTTCTGCCAAATTTGCCTAAGCACACAATAGGAAGTTCATGCCAGATTTATTCTGGCTGGGGGAAGACAGGTGGGACTTGCTCTCATGCAGAGCTTATATGCGGGAAGATAACATGTCAGCTTATTTTTTAATACACCTGAACCAGTGGAGCGCTTGTCAGCCCATGGCCTGCAGCAGTTTGGAGCTGGTACTCAGAAAGCAGAAGCTGGTGGTGTGGTTTCAGTTGCAGTGTGGGTCACACAGGCTCTTCTCCTTGAATAAAAGGACATGAATCTCACATGGCTGCCCAGTTTCAGAGCTGTGTTTCCAGCTTAAGCAACAGGCACTTGTGATTTTATTTGCACACAGACCCTCCTCCCTTCTGCTGCTGAAAAAGGCTAGAAATCCCCCCATGTGTGTTTGAAAAGCTGTTTCCTGACTTTGCCAGCCTAAGGTTTTCATCAACATCAAACAACGTCACAGGCAGCCCAAGGCATCACTTTTACCTTTGGTTCTTGCTGTTCCTCTTGCTCTCAGATATCTTATAAGAGCCCAAATCATGTTTCTCTCAACTCTTTCTAGCTGGGCCCATCAGGATGGCAGGACTTTACACATCTCCCAAGTTGATGCAGAAAAAGGTATTGGTATGCAGTAGGAAAATTTATTTCCACATCCTGGCATCTTCCAGGAGTATCACTGCAGTGAGATATATAGCACAACCAAAATCAAGATGAGCCTCTCTTTCTTCAGAGAGGCCATGTGTGCACGCAAATCTGAAAACGTTTGATGTTCCCTCTGTGTGTGTGTGAATGTACGCCAACTTCTTCTGAAACCATATGTCTTTGCAAGGTTACCCCAGTCACCTGCTCTGCTCCTCCACCTCTGTGAGGGTCAAGCCCCTCTCTGAGGCTGCTGGCCCAGGACACACCACAAACCTGCAAGAAAGTTTGTTTCAGGCACACAGGTAAAGCAAAGACAGATCCTAAAGTCCGTCTCTGCAACAGGCTGCTTTAGCGTCTCAGATGGGTGGTAGTTTATAGCTGCCTCCTCAGTCCGGTGTGGTGAGGTGATGTGCATAGTGTTTTGAGAACCAACGTTTAGAAAGGCAGCAGCTGAAATGTTGTATCAGCTCCTCACTGCCCACTGCAGACTGAGCAGAAGAAGATACTCTTGCAGAAAGAGAATCCTCCAAGGCAAATTTATCCTCCTGCAAGCTGTGAGACAGCACCAGGGCACCCCACGTGGTCCTTCCCACACGATCCTTCTTTCTCTTCCACCAGCTGCCCCTGCTCAGAGGCGGTTCCTCTGCTCCAGCCACATCACAGCATGTGGCAACCCCAAAGCCTGAGCTGAGGAAACTCCAAGTCAAATGGTACCTCTGCAGCTTTTCCTCCAAATTTCTCCTTCCTTCATCGGAACCTTCCTGACTTTGAGGAGCAAACTTGTCCCACCCAGCTTCAGAGATCCTTGCTCAGCAGAAGCTCAGACTGTAGCACCGGTATCAGTGGCGCTTTCCAGTCTTAATGCCATAGATTTTTTCTTTAGAAGATTGTATCTGTTCTGCCGGCCAGAGATGCTGCAGCGGGCCAAGCCAACGTCACTTACCTTAAGAAGAGACAGGTCCCTGTTCAGCTCCTGGCTGACCCACAGACCTGGGTAAATACCCATGCTACTGGACGTATTCAGCACCCGTATACTGCTACGGGTATTCAGCAAACTGGACCCATATTAAGGCATGAAAGCTATCAATGGGAGCTTTATCCCCACTTCAGGCTGCAGTGAGGCCCAGGTCCACCTCCCCGGGATGCAAGCCCCCTTTAGGTTCACTGCTCACCCCCCTGGACTGCCATGCCAAGTGCCAGCCCCATGTCATGTGGTGGGTTGCTCCAGCATGTGCAGTACAGAGGTACATCCTCAACTTTCAGCCAGGCGATGCTCTCAGGAGTGCTCTTGCTAGGCAGGTGCTGCTCCTGTTTACTGTCCCTTGGGTGTTCCTGGAGACATGCAAGCCTGCACTCCCCAGTTTGGGATGCTATCTTTAAGACTAGGTGCAAAGGCTTCTAAGGCATTTTTCATACTGCCCATCTGGGAAGGTTTCTTCTAGCTCCAGGGCTGGCTTTTGCTTCTCAGGTCAATATTCATCAATATCATCAAAAATCATAAGGCAGATCCCTCAACCACAAGATTGGTTTAAAAATGACATTATTATTATTTTTGGGCACGAATAATGACCTTAGAGTCTCTGTATTTGCTTTCTAATTTTTTGAACTCCAGGTTAAATTCAGATCAGAGTTAGGAAATATTAGTTCGTTTCTTTTAAAATGAAAAATCTGAGTTTCTTCTTCAATACCATGGAAAGAGCTAATTCTCCACAAATCATGCTGACATAAGAGAAGAGCACATTACACACGACAATCGACATCCTTGGCTGCATTGTTCTTCAGGCTGATCTGTGTGTCAGAGGCAAAGCACAGGAGGCCATGGTGAAAGCCAAGTCCTAACTGAAATGTGTTACCTTGCCCAAATTCAAGCTCACTGGGCACCTGCATGTTGTAAAAGCGAACGTGTGTGCTCACAGGTCTCACTGTGTATCTCGCACACTGTGGCATTTACGGCCTTCACACAGGGGTAGGGTGGTGTCCTGGGAGTGCTAGCTTGAACCCCAATCATCATTCTCCTTGTCTTGTGATGAACCACACCCAAACACACTTAAATCTGAGTTATTTAGCAAACTGATCAGTTGTTGACGTGTGGTGCTCAGCTTTGGGGTCCTGGATGGGGCTTATACAGCCCCCAAAGACTCCCAAAGTGGTGATGGATGAACAGGAACCCGTGCTCCCCAGCTTGGATGTCACCTGTGGGCTGCATGAGACAAGAGCTCTGCTGGCAAAGCATGGGGCTTTTGCTGCGAGTTGATCCCTCCCACTGATGCGTAGCTCCCAAGGACCTCCAGCCATGCACATCACCTACCCAGCTGACTAGCACAGGAGTCACCATGTGGAAGGGCTGCGTCTCTGCCCCATAACAGTGTGAGACCTTGGCCTGGCCGCTGAGGAGAATGAGGCAGAGGGAGATACCCACACACGAATGCACAGGACCAGCCAGCTCTGCTGAAGCATGCAGGACCGTGAAGGGCTCCTGTGCTGTACCTTAGATGAGACAGCCATGGCAGTATTGCTAGGAGTGCAGCTGAGGGTGATGTGCCCCATACTACTGCACCTTTTTCCCCAGTCTTTATGCTTATTTTAGATTAAAAACAAATGGGAAAAGGCCCAGATGGAAATCTCTTCATTTAAGTTAAATAAATAATCAGTATTTCCAGTCCTTGTCTTTGCTTGTTATATAAAGGCTTTCCTAGCCTTAGAAAAGGGCTTTCCTAGCCTCAGACAAGGTTTTCTCTCAGACAAGGCGTTACTACATTATGAACTGAGGCACAATAAGATCTGGACTGAGATATATGTTTGACATAAGTCCAGGCTTAGCGTACACGACCTTGTTGTCATCCAAGTCTAGCAATACTTCACTCCACCCTTAAAAACAACCAAGAAAGAAACTTCCCGTTCTTCCTGAATGGGAAGAATAGTTTGAAATGGGGCAAATGTGAACCAAAGCGGTCACAGCCACCTGATTTCCAGGGGGAAGTGAGGCAAGGACTGCAACACACATCCCAGGTTGGTTTTTAAAGCCATGGCACACTGCTTTGGAGAGCCTGCTGTAAGCACTGTAGCTGGAAACCCTGTGCATCCTCCTGGAAGAATAAGGAGGCAGCAAATTGTGACCTTGTTCCTCACCTACCCAAACCCAAATACTGCCCATTGGGGCAAATACAGAGTGGGGACTCTAACTTGTCCACTCACTACTGCCTTGCTTCAAAGGGAAGGGACCTCCATGGCAGTTGCTAGAAAAAAAAGGGAAGAACCACAGAATTGACTTTACCTTAATAGGGCAATCTGGCCAAAGACCTTCATTTAATGGGCCTTCAGCTTTAGCGGTGGCTGAGAACTGATGAAGATGACTACGACTACATCGCTAGTCTCCAGGCTTCGTTTGAAGCCCAGCAAATCAATGCAAAAGAAGAACTATCAGTAACTGCAATAGGCTTTTGGGTCCAGGTACAGTACGGGATGGTCCATATGGGTACTTCTCCAGGTAGCTGATCTCAGCGTACTGGGGCAATTTTCACTCAGTCTAACGCTTCATATCCGTCCAAAAAAACTGTCACACGGAGCATCAGCAGCTGTATACCATGTGTTTTAATAAACTGTATCAGTAGCAGAAAAATAGTTTCGGATGTGTTTGTCCTCCTCCCCCCTAAAATAAAAAAACTCAAGTCAAAACAGAAGAAAAAAATTGTCCCAGAGCAAAGCTGACACACAATACAGAGTTGGAAAAAAAGGTCTTTGATGATGTTCTTGGGTAAATAAATTATGATTGTAAAACACAAGGGATTGAATAATAAAATGCTTATTGTTTTGATCAGTTTCTCTGTCTCTCTGTACATATATATGTAGATACATATATATCTATGTTGATACACCCTTGGTGGGATGAAATGGTACATCCGTAAGACAAAAAAAATAAAAGGGTGATTGTGGGGAGGGAGTAAAGAAGAAAATAAATGTATCATTTCAGCCAGTGAAGTAAGGATAATGCTCAATTCCCTTACAACGTACCACTGCACCGCTTATCGAGGGACATGCTTGTCTCTCCATGGCTATGCTGTGTCCCTGGTCCACGGATGAGCTGTGAGCTTGTCATCTGAGTGGTCTCCTTCTCTGCTCTGTGTATGAGCAGTACCTCAGAAATGTATGAAGCATTCCTTCCCCTGGTTAATTCTCATGCTTTACCATGATTTTTAATTTAAAATTGATTAGTATTTCAGTTTGCATTTTTTCCCCCAGGTTTCTTGCATTGACTGCTATGCAGGTCTCCACGGTAAGGCGGAGCAACCCCGGTGAGCAATATGCTACAGGAATGTGCCGTTATCACGATGTGACTGGATGGAGGAATTCATTTTACAACAGATCCCATGCTACTTCGACCTCACACTCAGTCTGTGGAGCCAAGTCATGCAGTAACCTCAGCTGTTCTGCATTGGGTGGGCCTGTCGGTCACATCTTAATCCAAAAACAAGGATAGGAAAGAAAAAATATTTTTTATTTCCTTTTCTCCTTCCATAGAAACCTACCCACACAAGAAGAGTAGGCAATACCATTCTACGCTGAGGTCTCTGCTTCATTCTTAGGCAAATGAGTCCTGCATTCAAAAATAAGAAAACATATTCTTCCTGCTGTTGTTATATTGCTCTTTCAGAGAACCAGCCACTGTCCATGCTTTCCCAGATCTCAGTGCCGTGCTTAACAAGCAAACTAAGCACAAGCTCATGCTGGCTGCAAAGTTCAGGTGACCAAGAAGGTATTAAGAGAACAGCTCGGTTTGCCAGCTTCTTTTAAACACCATATTGCAAAGAAGGCATAGTAAAACACCCCTCTCCACACCTTCCCCAACTGCCTTTCTTCTGTTCTTTTTTTCTTTCCCTCTCTCTTTTTCTTTTTCTTTGTCTCTTTTGCTCTTTCTCTCTTTCTTTCCTTCCTTCTTTCTTGTATGGGGGTTCATGAAGAGAGGCAAGACTTGTGCATCACAAATGATGAAACTATCCCCACCCCAGCCTGCTTCCCACCCTACAATAATGCATAAGCCCATCTTATCCTGTACCTGCCCCCAGAAGGTGTTTGTTTGTCTCTTGATTTTTTTGGAAAATCACGCAGTCTGATCTGCTGGAGAGTTCTGCAGTGCAGACGCCAGGTGGCTGGTTCTCCCCCTTTCCTGAGGCTCATAAATGATTGTTTTTGGACAGATAGGCAATAAGAGCCACGGCGACCCCAACGTAGATGCCAGTTCCGATTGTGATGGACAGGACAGCCAGGAAGAGTGCTCGCCGGGAGCTGGAGCTTGCATGGTGGAAGTCCCCCTTGGCTACTGCTTTGTTTGTCTGCAAGATATACAACAACAACAATGCAATATATTTATTTGTTTCATCTGGAGATGAAGATGTGATGTTCATTTCTTGGCTGAAACATGATCCTGGGATATGACAGAAACCTGGTTGGAAATCAAATACTTTTTTAGTCGAATGAGGTTATTTGCACGATTACGATGATGATGGAATCAATGGCATCTCAAGTGGTACTTTTAAGTGCCTTTAAGCTTAAACATGTCCTAGGATATAATACTATGCATCACGATGACTCCTGAGATGGCTCAGCCTCCCCTGAGAATGTGGACAGATGGGATGTGAGCCAAGGGTCTGCCATGTCCCCTCCAGACACAGCTACAATCCTGTTTCTGTGAGATGGCTGGATTCCAGCCTGGCTGGGAAAGGTAATAAGGGAAAAGCCCTTTAAACGTGCCACTTGCACAAAAACGAAGTCAGCTGGAATGGTCGGTCTGTTCTTACCTGGACAAGGACAAGAGGGGCTGAATTTTCCCTTCCAGTGCAGTGCTTTTGAGCATACTGACTAGGTGGAACAACTGGCCCAGGTTCACTACCACAGAGAGGCCAGACACCACCAGTTACCTTGCATCCACCTTAGGCCTGAGCTTTAGTGCAGGACAAACACCTTCTTTCAGCCTTGATTCAGATGAACAAAGAGGGATGATGCACATGCTTAGTGGGACCATTGGTGTTGGAGCCATGGTCTTCTCTCTTGGGGGTGGTGCATTCAGCTAGACATGTCAGCTGGAGGAGGAGTTTCCATTTTAATGGTGTTAAAGTGGCTTTCGTGTCTCTTGCTAGGGTTCCAGTAGCTCAGAAGACTAATCCAAAGCTCTGGTAACTGTATCACGTCTTCTATGTAGCTTTGAGTACCCAAGCAGGTGCCTTGAATTCAACCTGATCAGCTGGAGTTCCCAAGTTATACGCGAGACATTTAGGCTTGAGCACAATGAAGCTCACAAAGTTACAGCTTGTTAGTACAGCTGTCAATAACGAACACAGAAAGCAGAATCGCAGCTGGGTGGGGATTGCCTCCTGTGATGATCCCACAGTCACACTGACATCAACGGGATGGCCACTGCAGAAAGCTAAATCTGGAGTTTGAGAAGTATTCAAATACCGGTTCTTCTAACACACCTTCCAGGCACCTTCGAGCCCAGGAGCCAAGACAAAGCAAAATCCCTGCTCAAAACAGGCAAAGGAAAGCAAAAATTGGACAGGACTGATCTACCCATTGACAAGACCACGTAATGCCACTTCAGTGGGTCTCAGTCTTGCAGCGTGATGAAAGGAGGGTGTCTTTTTTATAGACCGTGGTGTGATATCAGCAGGGTCACCCAGCAGTCAGTACACCTACGAGAAAGGTCTTGTAGAAGCATATGAGCTCCGTAAGTTCTGAGACAGCCTTTGTTCCCTCGTTACAATGAGTGAGGAATTCATAATACTTTAATTGTATTTATCCACAAATGCTTGATCTGCTGGGACACTTTCTGTTTCAGTGTCATCTATTGCTCTATTTTTGTCTTTTTTTTTACTATCGTGCTACTCAGAGCAATTTACAGCAGCCAAATGATAAGCTTTCACACTGAAAAAAAGGCTTCTGGCCTTTCTGTCAACGACTTTATTAGGAGAACCGTCTCTTCTCATTCATCAACCTGATTTTTTAAGCATAATGCCTTATAAATATTTCGGGCAGAAACAATGTTAAACAATACATATGAAAAGAGAGAGATACTAGGCTACAGGCAGGAGGAAAATGATCACTTCAAAACAGCAACATATAAACAACTCCCATGTTTACACCTAGTGTCATGTCCTTTAGTTTAGATGGGGAAGGCATCCTACTCACTTTGCAAAGGATGTCTGGCCAGGCCTCTCAGCAGGGTGACCAGGGGTTTCATGAGCTTCTTGTCTGGGACCTCCAAACACTCAAAAGAAGAGCCCTTCCGGGAAAAATGCCAGGGGCTTTGGGGATTTGTGGAAATATTTCTTAGGGTCGCTTAAAAGTCTTGGCAAGGAAAGCAGAGAAAGCTTTAGAAAGAGTTGGTCATTCAGCTCTCCTCAAAGATTTTCTTCAAGCATCTGCTGCCCATCACAGCATTAATAAAAGGAACAGAGAGGCTCCTATTCACAGAAGTTAGGTCGGATTTGTCAGGCGAAGGTAAATGCACAGCACTGAAGCTATTTGAGCCTTTGGATAAACTGAGGTAAACAGTTTCAAACCCAGAAATGGAGGGAAAGTTTGAAAATGCTGGAACATTTCAATTTGACATTTCTGAAATGTCATGTTATCTTATGGAAAATTCTGCAACATTTTGGGCTGACCTCTTTTAAATTAAACTTTGTACAGTTTCGAAACAGTATTTTTTCACTTAAAAATAGATGGAGACTCAAAGGGAAAAGAAACCATTAGCAAAATGTCAAACAATCTGAAAACCTGACAGTATATCTTGACTGGATTCAACAAAAGAGGTCAGATCTACCCAAAATGTGTTAAGCGACTATTAGCCTTTTTTCTGATAGGATCTTCAGCGTAGCGACAAACCTGCTCAAAAAACCAGCTTTTTTTCTTGATGAACTCTTTTGAGGACAGCCCTCACCTTTGTGAAAGGATTGCACCTATGGTGAAAATCCAACTTCCCGTTAAAATTTTCAGCCCAGCCAAGACCAGATGTCTTTTATCAGTCACGTGCTGCCATAGAGTTGCTGAATTTTGCAGCTCCTGTCACTATGATATAGCTTGATTTTGCTTGGGGAATAGGCATGCGCTTTCACAGAAGTTCTAGTTTCCAACAAATTACCTAATCTGTGTGGGTTTTGTTCTTTTAACCTAATGCATACTTTGTGACTTAGCAAAATCAAATCCCTCCTGTATCAAATTCTGAATGTAGAGTGCATAAGTAAGGGCACATGGGAAAGACAATTTTATATTCCTCCTTTAATCCATTCAGAAAGATTTCCATTGAGATGGAGAAATCACCAACACAGAAACCATCCTCGATCGGTGTAAGACTAATCTGAAAAGATTTGCTTATCACTAAGAAAATTCTTTGTTGCTATTTCCTAATTAGCAAAACAATGCCATTGCTCCCCGATGTCACTATATGCAAATTACAGCATTTCTGCAGGTTTAAGCTAAATAGATCTGCAAAATAGTTATTACACAAAATGCAACAGAGGCCAGTTTTAATAGGTCAGCATCTGGCAACTAATAAGCAGTTTTTCTTGAACTTTTTTTTAAACATGGATCAGATCTTTGGTATCTCTGTGCATTTTGAGGAACTCCCTTGGTCTTTGTACCCATCCAACAGCTTATGACCCAGACCCTTTGATGCCTGACACAGAGAAGTGACACTGTGTTTGGCGGCTTCCACACCAGGGATGCGTGTGCTCTAGCAAACTTCATCTGGGAAATGAGGACAAGAAATGTCTCGTGTAGATCAGAGAACCCAGTCAGACCCAGTCTCACCAGCTTTTCCTTGTTGTGGTAGAAAAGGTGAAAACAATGGTCATTAAACCTAAAAAGAAACCAAGACATCTAAATGCAGACAGTGGTCAGGCTGTTCACTTGTCTTCACAGTGTCTGTATCGTGGGTACTGCTAGCTGAAAGATAAAACTTGTCTACTTAGACAAGTCCAGTCCTTTACTTAGGACTGGCCGCCTAAGCCCACAATCAAACGCCGTACAGAGAAACAGATGCAGTGATTCAAGTCTCCAGCCAAAATAGGTGCAAGTACAGAGAGCGTATCTGTTGCGGGCTCTTCTTGGTAGCTGCTGCCAGCCACAACACTGGGACCTCAGGCATCAAAACAAACTCAGCCTTCCTTTCTGACACATGTTTTTGGGTCAAACGATAAATGTTTTCACAATGCCACTGTGGTTAAAATTGCTCAGAAAAAGAAAAAAAAAAATCTATTTTAGCTAATTTTAAAAAAAAGTATTTCAGATAAAAATATTGAGTAAGGAAAATACCCCACCAAATTTTGGTTAAAAATGAAGTCGCATTTATGGCGTGCTAGTCTGCAAACTAGTGCAAGGCAGGGTGTGTTAGACTGATGCTGTCTCCACTTTCACTAAACAGCCCCATCCTGGATGCCCACAGGGCCTGTGATGGACACGCTCAGTGCACCCCTGGGTGCCGCAGGCGCCCCAGCCTACTTAGAAGCCTGGCCTGAAATGACAAAGCCCTGCATCCACCCAGGCATTTCTGCTCAATTAGAGGTGGGGATGGGGTAACGTGCACCACCAGGGCCCTTGCCAAGCCCCTGGGGCTGATGTGCCAAATGTTACAAAGGAACTGTTTGTCCAGCCATTCATACTCAGCCTGGAAAGAGATTTCTATGAGCTCCTCTTGGCAGACTCAGCCTCACTAAAGCATTATTTGCTTTTGTTACTTCTTTCCCCTGAAAATCAAAGCCCCAGCTACGAATATTACTGTGCTGAATACTTAGTTGGTGTTAATTGGTCCATCATGCTTGACTCTGAGGGTAATGCAGCCAGGACTGGTGCAAGAATGAAGCTCCAAATGCCCTACTAACAAAGGGCTTGATTTACTACTCAAGCTAAGTGCCTTAATTTAAGTAGTAAAGAATACAAACAGCTATTCTAATGGGCTTAAAAGTGGCTGCAGAAGTAAGCACTTTTCCTAATCAGAATTATATTATCTGTGGAGTTCTACGGTACTTCTATCCATTCGTTTCTTCCCTTCCCCGGCAAAACTGTGGCTGGCAGCCAGATGATTGATGAATCAATTTAATAAAGTCTTTGGGCAGCAGTGGGACCATCAGGTTTGATAAACAGAGCAGGGGATGAGTGCAAGACATGGGATGAATTATGAGTGGGGGATAATTCATCACATAGCACCAGGCAAGTTCCCTCACCACACAGCCAGAAAATGAGATACTTTTCTTGCAAAGGGTTTGTATTGCTGGACTACCCCTGCCTCTTGGTTTTCCCTTGGTCTGTGTCCTCTGGATGCCCAGATATGACTATCAACTTCCCAGCTACTGGCACACCTTGTGATTAAGGTTGGGTACTCCAAAGCTGAAAATAGGAGCTTGAGCAAATACCAGCCCCCAATCAATCTTCTCTTTAGAGGCTTTGGAAGTAAGCCAGGAAAGTGAGGAGGAGTGGAGGGAAGAAGGGTTAAGGAGATCTGGAAGGTTTATCTTATTTTGTTTAACTAAAACAAGAATGTTTTGTTGTTTAGAAACACTTTCAAGGAACTTCCCTGGAGTTTCCACTTGAGCTTCTGCAAAACATATTCATCATGTCTCTGGGCTGCATGTTTTATACACTGAGAGAAGATCAATACTGTACCTCCACAGCTGCAAGGCCAAAAAATTCTGCTGCATCCCACAGTGACTCATATATCATACTCACAAAATACCTTCTGGTACACTATATCTGGAAACAAGAAACACATTGATCACAATTATTAATCCTGCCTCATCTTGCAGGAATGGCTCCATGTAGGAGGAGAAGAGGGTATCCTGACCCCTTTGTTCAGGTGATGGGAGGATTTCTTTTCACTTCATGGGAAGAAATGGCCAGCAGGCAGCAGGGATGCACAGCCTCCATGCAGCCACTAGCCAGACCCTGAGTCTTACTTCTTCAAGTGGCATGCAAAAAAATGCCACAGAATGAGGAGTAACTCATACAGAAAATGCTTCTGCTCCTGTATCTTCTCCTATCTCTTTTCTAGTCAAAAGCTCTGGCTACTGTTTTTGACTTGCCCAACTTGTACTTCTGCTGATCTCAGATTTCTGGGCAATATCTTCCACCTTCAGGCTTACACCACTTATTTTCACTGGTGGTGAGAAAAAGACTCCAGAGTCTTTGCTAAGCATACAGATGGGCAAAAGATTTGCCTCTGAACCATGAAGGACAGTAGGGAGGTGCCAGTCAGCAGGGGAAAGCATGGGGCTGGCAGACACCCGACGTAGGGGTTGGGATGTGGCAGGAGAGTTTTCAGTTCTAAGGAGAGCATCAAAGGGACTATGGAGTCCCATTAAACAGCTCCACAGGCAGAAAGGGCAATCTAAATAAACGACAAATGGTTCTTTGCTCTTCCAGGCATTTGCAAATTCCATTATGCCCGTAGTATAATAGAAACTTCAGCCTGTGGCAGCTTGCCTTTCAGGTACCAAAGAGCTCTTCCATCATTTCTGCTGGGAAGTTGGCCCAGGAAATGGACATGAGTCTCAAGCAGCCATTCCCTGTCAGGAACTTACTGTGGAAGCAGTAAGGGGAGCAGGTGTCACCTGAAATGCAGGCACTTCTAAACAGATACATAAACCTCCTAGACTCAATGCTGGACTTAATCTCTACTGATGTTTAAGTTTCTTTTCCTCTTCAAGGGAAGGCATCCACCCTAGTCTAATCTAGCCTTCAGACTGCAGTGTCCAAAACCAATTGCTGGATCATCTTCAGGAAATCCCCATCCACACTCCAGTGTTGATAGGTAGAGACTAGATAACTTGCTTGGGATTGATGTCTTTCCTTCAGTGAAGGAACAACCCTACCCTGAGCATTTAGAAGATAAAAAGCATAAGATCTTTACCTAAGCTGCTCTCTCACTGTCTGATAGCACTGAGATCCAGTTGGGATGGCTGATAAGGACCTTGAGACAGTAAATGCCTAGCCCACATGGAACTTCTGCTGGGGCAATGCTGAGATACTATGAGTACTTGGGTAGCAGTGACAAAAGGATGATAAAGGGATGTCACCAGACTTTCATTAACACACAGAGAGAGGATAAACTGGCATATGCAGCTGCTGCTGCTTTGCTCGAGGCTTTGCCAGATGTCCTAAGTGCTCTGCTGCACCTCAGAGCAACAAAACAAAATTCAGTGTGAAAACTTACCCCTGAAGGATTTCTTTCAACAATGAATCCTCATTCCAGTAAATAGGCTTGTGCCTTCAGTGGCCAGAGCATAGCACTGTGCAATGTGAGTGCATTACAGCGGACACTTGCTGCTTCCCATCAGCAGCCCCTCTGACCTGCCTCACCCCCTTCCTTACCACGACTGTTCATCAAGGCAATGCAACAAACAACAGGCTCATCACAGTGGAGATAGGAACAGCCACCTGTGTGCAGGCAGTGAAAAGGATGAGCTGGTGGCCATCCTGTGTCTGGAGTAATCTCTTGTATTGCACTTCAAGGACAAGTGTAGTTTGACCAAATGTTACGCCACCAAGCCCTTCAAGTGGAATTTCCTTCTTTGTGAGCATCACCTTCTTTGCTCTGCAACAGCATAGGAACTTCCAGCCTGGCCAAAATCCCACTAAGCTCCTGGACGGTGATGGGGCAGATGAAAACAAGTGGCCTGAGTAAAGGGATTTCTACTGCTACCAAATTAAATGATGCTGTGTTGGTGGAAGGATATGTACTGGGGACAATATTTATTCCTGGAAACCCATGAAAGGCTGAGGAGAAGAGAGTGTGAATGGGAAGAAGAGGGTGTAAATGGAGACCAGCATGAGTCTGCCTCTTCTGCATGATCAACTTTCATAACATTTGGGTTCAAGCCATCGGATCATTTTGATATCAATGTTTTCTGCTGGAATTTGAAAATATGACGTAGACGAGGACGTGATTCAGCCCCTGGCTGGTGCTGCCTGTAGCGTTTGATTGTGTATTCAAGTGCAGATAAAACTATAAATGTTCGAGTGAGATTTTGGCACTCAGAAAAACAAGAGCATAATAATGAGAACAGCATGCGTAAAAGGCCTGAATGAGCAGAATGCAGAGAGATGTTTTTAGACAAGCTCCACAGCAACAGCAGTTCATTTGATTGCACTTGAGAGAATGAGACCTCAGCCTGCGATACGAGGGCAATTCTGTTTTCCTGGTATATACAGGAATTTGGATGTTTATGGTAAAGAAGATGATTTCACCCCTCCACTTTGCTTCTTAGCCCTCGAGCAGATGTTGCCATTTTGTGATGAACGAGGAGAAGAAAACTCGGGAAAGGTGACATGTGGTGAAGCCTAGTTTACACACACAGAGACATTGTGCCCACACAGACTTACACACAGCTGACATGGGTTTGTGTCCACACACATAGACATATACATGATCTGCCTAGAGGTTGGATGCAGTTACCTATGTACCACTTAAGTTTATCAACCAATTATTAGTGACCAATTCAGTCCCAAGGGGCTCCTTTATTTTTATGATTTAGATGGCTGGCTGTTTCTTCTTTGTTTGAAGACACAGAGTTTAAAATGTGAGCATTACTCAGGAAGGGAAATTTGTTTTCAGATTCCATTTTGTGAGTGGCAAGAAGTTGCCCTCACCTCAGGGGACATCACAACGTACGTTTTGCCTGTGGTGCCCCTACCCCTCTAGTAGGATCTGGATTGGGACTGATTGGACAGTGCCACAGATGAATCTGCATTTCAGGACTGTCAGAGTCTCTTGATATTGCATCTGGTGTGTCCTCAGCAACAGAGGTCACCAAGAGGCTGTGGAGTCTCAATTCATGGAGATACTCAAAACCCCAGTGGACATGGTCCTGAGCAACCTACTCTACCTGACCCTGCTTGAGCAGGGAGGATGGTCTAGATGACCTTCCAGAGGTCACTTCCAACCTCAACTGTTCTGTGATTCTGTGATTTTGTGAAGACTTGACAGTTGTACAAATTTGTGCAAGGTGTTATTCAACTGTCAATTTACTTATACACAAACATGCCTGGAGAAATTCCTCTCTCTGTTTCACAGGCAAAAGCAGGGCTTTTAAAGCCCTGTGATGACTTTGTTAGGCCTCTGCTGAAGGACCTGCTGGAGATAGGTTTTGGAAAAAGCTGCATTCTTATCTTTCTACCTCTATCTTGTTATACAAGGTTGGTGTAGAGAGTGGATTCCCTCTGTTCACATCCAACCCTACTGCTCCGTGACCCTCCAACTCCATTTCTATCAAGATGCAGTGCATGGTCCCAACCTGGGTAGTTATGGATCTTAGACCTCACTGTTGGGACCTTTTCTGTCCATGAGGATGGCCACATGACCCCACACCAAGCCGTGTGGGTATGTGTCTTATGTGGAGCAGTGGCATCAATCCCCAGCTCCAAGGTGGGGGCTCATCATTTTGGCCCAATTTGCTGTCCCTTGGAGTAGATGAGCAGGCCATTATGTGGTATCATTGCAATTCAAAATGTCCACAGTACCAAGGAAGAGCAACATGGTGAGGCACTAGCTCTGTGCCATTTGGCGTGACCTGTCTTTGTTTTGCTCTGGTTCCTTCTATCTGCCTCTGGTCCTCTTCCTCATTTGTGATGGGAGGAAGATCATATCAGTGAGTACTTTACATTCACTGCAGTGGCCCTGATCTCCCTCCCCTCAAACACGAGTCACACAGCAGAGGAAAGGGTAGAAGATGCTGCCCAGTGCTGCCAGAGAGGATCTCAGCTCTGGACCCCCACTTTCCACCCTTGGAACAGACAAGAAAGGGGTGGTGGGACTGAGAGGTGATGGGGTTTTCTGCCTTGGGCACCCTGAGCCACGCTTGGGGAAGGACAAGAATGGGGAAAAAGAGTTAGAGACAGGGTTTGAAAGGTTTGCAAGTGTCTCTGGGGTGGTTTCTCCTCCTAACAGGAACAGATTTGATCAGTGAATGAGTTCTGCCAGTTCTGGACTCTCAATTTTCTCACCTGCAGGTGCCCCTATTTGAGTTGAAACAAAATCTCTCGGTTTTAAGTGAATTATACAATCTCCTATCTAATAGGTCATTAATGACTTTTTGAGGCAAGATTAAGAACTCTTGAGGTAAGATTCATCCTTATTTGTTGATATCAGTAGCTTTCTCAGCTTTGTGTCACAATCACCCATGATTTCTCTTTATGTAATCTGTGTTACACTGTTCTTTAGCTACTCCCAAATTCATGTGCGGAGGACATTCAGAGTAGCTTTTTCTGATCTGTTGTTGGCAGAGTCTGGTTTCCTTAGGACATTTTTTTTTCCCAGCACATGGGGTGGGTACCATATCAGTTATATGGAAGTGTCTCCTGAGGATTGCTCCTCAGGGTACCATTTGCCAGACCAGCCTGCAAACTCTGCAGTCCTCTGATCCCCACCGATGCTGTGGTGGCATCTTTCTAGGCAGAAGACCCAACCCAAGCTATTTCTGAGAAACATTTTGTCCTTTGATATGTTAACTAGTAGGGTAAGAAGTTATCAGGCACTGTGGACTCTGCAACATCTGACAGTGAATGTGAGGTAACTTACTTCTCTTTGTTCAGGGAGCACATTTACCTTTAATGAACTCAACTTTTTGATAGGCTACTTCAGGCATGTCCATAAAGTCACCAGAGATCAAATGATGAAGACCACCTCTTTCATGTGACAAGACCCTTTCTCCCCTTTCCATTCCTTCTACTTTCTTGAGGCCCACAAGAAACACAGTATTGGGAACAAAACCTGAAAAATTTATTTTTTCTTGTATCATCTCTTTTTTGTTCTCTTTAAACTTTAATTTTCTTTTCTGCCCCTCTCCTGGAGAGGCAACATAAGTGATGCAACTGGCTTTAGCAGACAGACACAAGAGACTGCATGACCAGAGGGGTGATTAATATGGAGCAAGAATCCTGCTACTCTGAGGCACTGCATGGATTGTGTTAAGGGGGATATGAGGAAAATGCCTGACAAGCACATGCTGGGAGAAAGCTCTTCTTGGGTTCCCAGCACATTTAATTCAACAGAAAAAATCCTGGCGGCAACCAGGGCCACAGGCTGTGTGTGTTTTAACATACCATCTCTTCAGTATGTCAGAAAGTTTAGTGGATTTGCTTTATAACTGGAAAAAACAGCAAGTAATTAAGAGTCTGATGATCCTGCAGCACTCTTGCAAGGAGAGTAACTTTAGTGGGGATATACCCCTCTTAGAGTCCTGTCTGAACAAAGCATCAGGAGTTTGCCTTTAATTTCTGTGTGGACAGGAATGAGGCCAAACTGAAAGTAAGTTTCCCACCAACGCCAATAGGTCAGGTTCTCAGTCCTTTGGAGACACTGGAAGGATTCATGGTGATCCAGTGCGGCTACAGAACAGGGCTCAAAATTACAGTGTTTCTGAGCTTGCAAGGTCCTCTGGAGATATATCTGTGTCTTTTACATACTTCTCATTGGAAAATGCTATTTTATCCCTAGGACCAAAGGCCCACCAAGGTCAGCTCAGTAAAGCTGCTGTGACCTGTGGTGGCTGACAATTTGCATCTCAGTAGGTAGACAGTAAGGCTTGATATCATGGAGACTTGGAAGTCTAGCCTTGCTTGTGCCGGGGAGTGCTCCAGATGAGCAGAGACAGAGCATACTGCTGCACAGAGCCTGGATCACTCGCTGGCATTAACCAATGTCTCTCCAACCTTTCCATTCTTCACTCTGGTCCCTTGGTTTGATTTAAATTAAAGAATAATGCCTAGTTTTTATTCAGATTTTTAAATCAGCCAAACCACCTTCATGTAAACACAGGGAAACGGAGGCAGGGAGGGAGAAGTGAGGTGATCCTGCAAGGAAAGGCAGAAGCTGCAGCAAACTCAGGCTTCTGAAAGGTACCCTGATGCCACTAAACTACTTTTATTTTAATATCAGTCAGAAAGAAATTTAACTAAATCGCAAAGGTTTCAGAGAGTGTCTACACAGAATATTTGCTGGTTTAATTGTATTGCTTTAAGAGGCAAATCAGTTTACACTCTCAGAGCTTTTTGTATCAGCCAGCTCTGCAATAAGCTAACTTCCAGAGTATGAATGAGGCTGTTGTTCCCCGTGAGGAAAGATTTTGTTTTTGAAAAGAGGCAAGTAGCTTAATTTAGGAGCCCCCAGAGGAAAGTGACTCTGAATTAATTTGCGGTCTGCTGTTAGAAGGGTGCCTCTGACACAGCAGGAAACCCTGAAGGGACCCCTCCTTGCAGGATAGCTTGTGTCTCTGTGCAGCTTGGATGGTGGGGAAGAGCTGCCCAGCATGAGGAATGGGATGGGCTGAGCATCCCTCGCCTTCCCCCCTGCTTATCTGGAAAACGAATGGACTCCATCATCTACGGGAGCCCTACTGTTCTGCTTACTGATGAGCAAAATTGGCCAATGGATTGAAAAGTGAGTGAGGGCTGATGGACAGATGGACAGGTAGACAGACAATTACAAAAGCCACAAAAAATTAATACAAGCTGCAGATTTCCCTGGTGTATGGGTTACGTGTGTGTGGTACCAGCAAGGACATGCCTAGCCTTGATTTGCTATTGATTGCATCGGGAATGCCCTTGCAGATGATAGAGCTGCAAGATAGCTAAACAGCAGCGAGTTGTAAATTAAATTCCTGCAAACTGCTGATGGTCTGCTTGCCCAAGGACAAGTAGGAAGTGCCAGGCATGGCCCTACAGAGCCCAGGGGAAAAAAGCAGGACCCAAACTTCAGTCCCTTCTCTTTCTACCCACCACAGTTCTCCGACACCAGCAGCAGCTCCCTACTCTCATAATAAGCACTTTCTTGTCTCCTGACTTTGGCTCCAAGCCCAGATGACAGCAGCAAACCCAGTGGGGTGTCATGAGTCTTGTTTCAGGTGTTTCAAAGCTTTGGGATCCCCTATGAGCAGTGACAGAGAATGGTCCTGGGCAAAATTAACTCCTTCTGGCAGACACGTAGGTGTCTTGTTTTGATTTTAAAAATTTGATGTGTTACTTTTCTCTTCTGATTAAAATGATTAACATCTCCTCTCTACATAAAACAAAATGTCTTGGTTTGGTCAAGTAAGACATTTCATCTAATTGCATGGGTTGGTTTTTTTTTTTGACGCTTGATTCCCTGAAAAATGTTGAAGAAGAGCATAAAGGACTCTGTGATCTCCATATACTGCTACCTCTGACACCGGAGATGTGAAACTCTATTTTTTTTGCCTTTTGAACTCAGCAGCCATGTACTTTCTTTCAAGGGACTGTCTCAAAGGGAAGATTCTATTAGAAGCTGTACTTCTGAATTCATCATTGAAATTTTACCAATGAACATATCATGGATATTATTTGGAAAAACATCATGAAAGTATTACAGAAGTATATGCTTGCTCCGTTCTTAAAACCCTCTCTTCCTATCTCCTTATGGCACCACTGGAGACAGGTTACTGGGTTGGATGTACACCTGGTCTGACCCAGAATTTTCATCTATTCTTAGGAGGGTTCAGCATTGTTGGTTTATAATGCAGGGTGAAACGCTGAGTTAATCCATTATGCTAATATGCTATTCTTATATTTATTTAACAAAGGACTGTTGGTTTTGCTGACATAAAAATTACACCTATTTAGTGTAAGAGCTAAAGTCACCATATTTTGACCAAAAAAATCTGTTATTCTTGACAGAAGTACACAAAAAGCACTGTGAACTACTGGCTCTCTTAAGCTTTCTGCTCAGATTTCTGTTCCCATTTCTACTGGAAACTTCTGAGCTGGTAACAAGTATGGGAATAAGGCAGTGGATTTTTGCCTTTCTGATAGGCATCCTTCTTTTAAAACAAAATTTAATTAATTTTCTCTCTCTTTCTCTTCTCTCCTCTGTTTTTTTAAATGTTATCACTGCTTTTACAACAGGTTCTATATTTACATGGCAAAAAAATATTGACTGAAGTCCCATGAAAAATACAACTGTGACACTCCAGAAGATAGAAACTCAGGAGGAAGGTTTTAAAAGCTCTAGAGAAGAAGAAAAGAAGAAGGGGGAGATCTTTTTATAATTTTAAAACAATTCAAACTGCATTCAAGATTAAACAGAGATACAGGCAAGGGACTGAGCATAAAAAGTTACATTTCTTTCTGACCAAGGGCAGAAAACACTGTCAAAAAATGTGTTGAACACAAATGTGTGCTATCAGAATTTTTTAAAAATAATGGAAATTAATTTAAGCACTTTATATAGATAGTTTTGAAATATTTCATGTTGCTTTTGAGCTTTTCTTTGTTTTTTTTTTCCTATACATTAACCAAACCTTTCAGATGATAAAATTCATTCCAATTTAAAAAAGGGATTTGTTTTGTTCTGCCTGAAAATGTATTGATATGGGATGCTCCAACCTTTTCAAAATGTTTTTGAAAACCTTCTGAGACAAGAAATTTCTCCAAATAACTCTTTTCTGAAATGCATACTATACATATGCACACACAATCTTAACAAATCAACAAAACTTTGATGCATAAATTCTCATTCGGCTCCAATATTGGTCATTATGCATTCAATTTTTAATTTATTTTCAGTGACAAACACATGTTGCTTCTTCATAAATGTCACCTTTTCTGAGGAAGCTGCTCCTCTTGTCAGGGCTGGGATGGCCTCAAGTGAACAAACTCCTGCAGAGTAGTGACCCTCCTGAGAAGAGATGGTCTGGACCTGTGGGGTATTTTGCACCTGCTGCTGGATGCAGACCTGAAGGTACCTTGGAAAACACCTAGAAGGGGGATACTAAGGAAATTATTCCTGGCTAGGCTGCTCGCATTGTGGGAGAAACCTGGAAACTGCAGTTGGTAGGTTGTGTGACCACTGCAGTACAAAGAAGATATTCTCCATCCTTCGTGCCTAGCCCCCAAAACCTTGGACGGGAAAAGAATGAATAAGGAGAAAAAAATGTGCTGTAAGACAGGCATCCCACCCAGACACCCACCAGCATCTACTAATGCCAGCAACATCTCTGCACAGGCTGAAGAAACTGGAGAGCACGCTCAACTCCATACTCAACAAGTATGAGGACTCAACAAGATCTCATTTTTCACTATGGGGAAAGTTCGTCAGCTGACCTGGAACAATTCATTTGTATTTGTCACCGTTGCTGTTGGCATGGAAATGGAAGGTCTAACCTTGTATTAAGCTGTCAACACCCTGAAATGCCTGCTCTGTCTTTCCTATGACTCAGCGTCTGCAAGACAAGAACTCCATGTTCTCCAGCAATAACACATCGCAGTATTGTCACGCCAGCAGATACCAGCCCCTAATCTCTTGTGTACAAAAGTCCTCTCTCCTACAACCACAGTACTCCCAGACAGATGGTCCTGTGTTTCAATGATGCAGGGCTTGCACGTGTGGGGAGTCTATCAAAGGGATTTATCTCAGCCCTTGCTCTTCCCCTGTAGACTTCTTCCTCTTTGATCTCCTGTAATTCATTTCTGCTCCTCTTGTTGCCCTTCTGCTCCTAGTTCACCCTCTCTTTCTTCTATCCAAACAGCAGCCCTGCCTTTGTGTTTTGTGGACATTACCTTCACCCTTTAAAAGGGTGCAGGCTGTCTGAGGGGTGAAAGGTGTGGTATGCTGCATTCTTATGCTGAGTGTTTCAGCAGGCAAAGAGCTCTCTGCAGAGCTGGGGCGTGGGTGTATAGAAGACATCCAGGAAGCAGCACTACCTTCCCAGGGGTGGGCAGCTGGAAGGAGCCCAGCAGCTGCCAGAGCAAGCTGGAAAGGCTTTGCTCATCCTTCTGCTGCACAGTGAGCAGGGCAGAAAGAGAGATCAGGGGAGCTCACCAGAAAAGCTGCTGCTGAGGAGTGAGTCACCTGCCCGAGCACTAATAACAGACTCTCCCAACCCAGTTTGTCTGCTGGCATCACAGAAAGACCAGAGAGACCCCGTACCTGCAGTGCCTTAAGCAAATGAGTAAAAGCGAGGGACCCCTGCAGGTCTTGCAGCACAGAGCTGCTGGTTTCACCTCCATGATGGCAAGAACATCCTGATAATGTGCCTTCACTGTGCCTGAATCAGCTCTTATTCCTGCCCTCAGGAAGAAAGCAAACTGGCTTGAGACATGTATCCCCAACGATTCTCTAGCTTTGGTACTCTCTCTTCATCCAGCATCCTACTAATGCCTGCAATAACCGCCTTATAATACTGTTTTCTTGCTCCAGGCTTGCTCCCTCAATCTCCTATTGCCATACTAAGAGAAAGGAGCAGGATGGAGCAGAGCTGCAGCAATTCTTATATTGGTGTGCTGGGACCATTTTATTTTTGATTCATGGGGCCCCCAGTCAGAATATTTGCTGCTTTGATGATAACGGGTGGAAGGAAGAGGCCATTCCAAAGGTCTCTTCTTCCTTTAACAAACTGCTCCGCAGGGGTAGTGCTTTTCCTCAGTGGAAACCCATTAGCATACAAACATAAGTTCTGATTGTCCAACAGGGAGAGCACAGATTGCTAATACGGATCCTTCCTAGTGGCTCTGAGGGATCATCAACAACCTGGCCAAGTTTTTTAATATCAAATTATTCCAGAGTGTACAAACAAGAACATGAAGTCTGCTTTTTTTTCCCTCTCCTTCATTCTGTTGCATACACACAGCAAGTATCTCGCTCAGTGCGATTTAATTGGCATTGCTGTGTCTGCCAAAAGTAATGAAAAATGAAAATCAAAAGCTCCCCTCTCCAGACAGTTGGCTTGTCTAGCAGCAGACGGGTCAAGTCTGAACAGTGGCTGCTGCAGACACCAGGTCCCTGTCAGCAGGAGGGCACTGTATTTGTGTGCGTCCCTGTCTGCACACCCTGCGCCGAGCGGGACCACTGCAGAGAGGCAGGGAATGCACAAACACATTCACTGCGGGAGGACGTGACCGATATGCCACACTCTCTCTGTGAAGGGGGAGAAAAGCCTCGGCAGGACGCCCTGGTTGAACAGGGGACTCGTTCTGTGAAATGCAAACCTCAGGAGTCAGAGCAGGCTCCCTTTAACTTGGAAGGACTTTGCTTCTTGCTCTCCAGTCCCTTCCCTCTGGGAGCAGAAGGTGCTGCCCTGGGCATCTGGCAGGATGACAGCTGCTACGGAGAAAATCCCTTTCACATGTAAGTCCCTTTAGTTTGGCCATGTCATGTCCAGGACTACTCCATCACATACAGGCAGGCAGAGGGATGCCGTAAGCCTGCCTTTGTTCTTCCTGCAAAACCCAGTTGAAAACCCTTCATGCCTGTTAAACACAGGATGCCATTTTTAGTGGTAGGGATCAGCATGCCACACTATTACGGCATGAGTTGCCACCCATCAGCTGAGATGCTGCCAGTACACGAGTCAGTGCCTTCACCCTGCCCCTGCTTGCAATAACGAGTGCACAGGAACAACAGCCTGCATCGCGGGCTGAGCTAATGGGCTTTACCTCAGCCTGGGGCAGGCTAGGAACCAGTGTGCCTTGGGATCTGAGAGCTCACGGGCCACATATCTTGAGTTTACTCATGCCAGGGTTTTCCCAAGAGCTCAGCCAGCTGGGGACAGAGGGAGGATGCAGGCAATGCCAGACTGTTGTTAAAACCTGCCTCCTAGGTGGGTCCCTGAGTAAGAGTAGTGAAAAAGATCTGGTTGGCCCCTGGGGACCAAGCCTTCAGAAGTCACTCAGAGCGATTTCAACTGTGTGGTGAGGGGAGACGAGGAGCAACAGACCCATCTCATTCATGAAGAAGCAGTTTTACACAAAAGGATATGGAGAGGATGGGCCACATCCAGAGGTGGTAGCAAGTGAGCAGGGTAAAAGTCTGGATGCAGATATAAACCAGGTGGATGCTTAAACATCTTCCACACTGCAACAGTGGAGCTACAAAAGGAGGGCTGCGCTAGTGAGGCACAAAGCCTAACCTGGTCTGATATCT
>NW_009197593.1:0-15743 GCF_000690835.1 Fulmarus glacialis | reverse complement strand
CATTCACATGGGGAGGGGTTTGATAATTAATTATTTCAAAGCTTGCTCGCTCTCCTCTCCTCTCTCCTCCTCCCCTTTCTCTCTCTCTCTTTCATCTCTCTGCCCCACTGGGCTAATAGATGCTTCATGATTGAAATACATCCTTTCTGAAAATATTCCACTAAAATATTCATGAACAACTGTTTTCATTATTTGCTCAGTGCTAAATGACTTCATGATAGCTATGCAGCCAGAGGTCTAAAGCAACCGTCTGCCATGGTGACCAGTCCTCCCTCACTGTTTCCTTCTGCTCCCTCTCTGTCTCTCTCTCACTTTTTCTAAGCCATAAGCCCTTGGGGACAGGCTCATGCATTTTTCTTATCATTTCCAAGGTGTTAGCTTTGATCTGTAGAGCACCTAGCACAATAGGGATCCTTGTACTGGACAAGTGCTGCTGGCAGTAAAAAACATACTGATGTTATCAAGAGCATCCTACTGACACTAAGTTAATTGTCCACACTTTTCTCCTCCACTAGAAAACAGCACAAGGCCAGGCTCTAACCCTTTTTGGAACAGGATACAAATGTTATTACAGGGTGCTCCCCAAGCCTTTGTTCCCTTTCAATTCAGAGATGAGGTTCCTACAGTAACAAGGATGCTAACCACAAAAACACTGAGTATCAGGTAAGATGTATTGCACTTTTGCTTACATTTCTATCTCCCACTACAGAAAAGCTGTTTGCTGATGGAGGAAATACTTATTTCTAGCATAATTATAGGTAGAGCTATTCCTGCTTAGTGGGGTTATCTTGTGGCTCCCTGTGCAAACAGCAGCACCATATGCAAAACTTTCAGAGATGGGAAATCACTCTCACAGGGCACAGCTCCACCACTCCTGATGGGAGTGAGTGCTGCATGACTTTGTCCCTGACTCCCTCAGCAAATGTCTCTATGACATTTCAAACCTCCAGCTGAGAGGGATTTAAGACGTGCTCTGTGGTGTCTGCATGCCAGAGGGTAAAGAGTAGTTGAGAGAAGTATTCACTTGAAGGAACCCTTTCGGGGGATGTGAGCAAATATGTCCCACAAGCTGGTACTGGGCAGAAAGAGGGACTTCAGCTGTCCGGAGACATCTTGGATGATGTGGAAGGACTGGAGTGCCAGGAAACAGGAGGTTTTGAAGCCAGAAGGCCTCCTGACATCTCTGGAAGGTGGTGTGGAACAGCCACAACTGCCTATGACTTTGGCAGCCTTGGGCAGCAGGGCAGATTGCTAGTGGTGTGCACACGACTAGAGATGCCTTGGTCTCTGTTGGACTCCAGAGTGGGCTGGATGTGTCCCCTACCTCTCCACTGTGCTGCGTCCCCTCTTGGGCAGGACCACAGATTGAAATTTCCCTCCTGCAGTTCAGTGTTAGGTAACACGGCAAAGAGCCCTGGGCAGGGGAAAGGCGATGTTGCAGAGACCCTTGACAGCAACCTGCAGAAAAAAATATTCTGTATAGCTGTCTCTTCAGTGCCTAACACAAGGGGGTCCTAAGCCCAGCAGTGAGATATCAGTGAGGTCAGGTCCCTACTGCCAGCAGATGACTTTCATGTGCCCATACCTGGCCCAGGTACACAAGGATGATGAGGGGCCACCAGTTCATTTGATGGGAAATGAACAATCACAGTCAAGCAGGGGCTCATCACTGAGGAGGGAGATAGTGTCTGTGAATGTGATTTCCCCGCACAGTGCAGGAGGAGCTGGGTAAAGGAGCACAGCATCCTGCTTTGAGGCACATCTTTGAAAAGAAGAGAATTTGGTCTCTCTCCCAGCGCTGTGTCCTCATCCAGACTCACCAAAACTCCTCACTCAAGTTCTGTGGTGCTTTTAGCTCAGGCTAGCTGCTGGAGCTGCTGAACTATCCATGAGAGGCTGCTAACAACGTTTCTACTGTTTCTTCTCCTGAGAAGGCCCAGGGGGGCAGTATGTTCCCCTGGTGGGAAAGACACAGCTGGAGGTTCACCTTAGTGGAGCACAAAGGACTGGAGGAAGTGCTCTCCAGGCTCCTGGGAACGCAGACAGGAGACTCAGCCCCAGACAAGGCCAGGGATGTAGAAATGGGCATGAGTGATCAAGGTTCATACAACAATGTTTTCTGCTGGGTGAAAAACTGGATGAGATATTGGGTGTGCAGGTTCTTCACAGGGAATGAGACAACACGTGCATGGTTTTGTGGATCAGCCAGGCAGCAAAGGTACATTGCTAAGCTGTTCACTGGGTGATGAGTGATGAACAGGGCACCTTTAACCCCATATATGTACCAAAGCAGGGGAGCTGCTTTCTGGCACATCTAGGTGGGCACTTCTCTGGCCATCACGACTTTTGGGCTGGATAGTGTGTGAACTGTGAACCAGCTGAGACACAGGCAACCACATGGCTCCACGGAAAGAAAAACATCAATACTGGAAATAGCAGAAGCTGTGTCACCAGGCTGGAATGAGTCCCCTTTCATATGAGCCCTTCACTAGGGAGAAAGAGTGGTTTTATTATTTGCAAGCATGTGGCTTGGAGCAAAGCACCAGGTCACGACAGCAATCTCAAGCGTGTTTCAGTTGCCATCGCTGCTGTTGGAGCAATTAGGCTGAGTCACTACAGTGCTCTTTAAAAATCACCTTGCTTTCTCTTTAACTTCATGTGAGAGAGAACTAAGGTTCTGGCCCTTGGCCACAGTAAGGAAAGTAATGAAAAGGATGTCTACAGCAATTTGAGGCTACCTAACTCTCTGCTTTCAGATTCCCAGTGCTTTTGGAGAACCTTAAATTATTTCCAGAGGAAAACACTGGCTTTCTGAAACACTGGAGTGCTAGTGCAAGGGCATATCTTCTCAGACAGTTCTTTGCTTTGTTTCTTCCTCTCTCTTTGATCCCTAAAGGTTTTGATTTTGCAGAAATGCAAAGTAAAACAAGGCAGCTGTACTTACTGAAAGGCTGATTTACACCCATCGCTGTGTTGTCTCCCTGCCTTTCATGCAGCAGCATCTGACACCCCTATGACATTGTGGCCCTGCACACAAGTTGGATGGAGGGGTGTGAATTTACATCACCAGTCTCACAGCCTTTGAGGGATGGTTGCTCTTTGATACTTGCGAGCAACAGGGCTTGTGAGGTCTACTGATTGGGTCCAAGTGGGGTCCTGAGCTCAGGCCCTTTCCCCAAGATGTCCTGGTCAGTTCTGGCTTTTCTGGGGTCTGATCTGAAACTAGGTGAAATGGATGGGACACTTCTCAGTGGCTTGAGAAACTTTGAATAGGTTCCTTAGAGAAGCCCTTTAAATCTGATTCCTCAGAGAAGCCCTTTAGATCTGAATTCCTTTGTAGGTTTGTGTCCATTTTGGAGCCAGCTCTTTTGATATCTCCCAGCTTCAGTCTGGAAAATCACTGTTTAATCTGGCTGGGGTGGCAGAGAGGAGCTGGCTGAATGTACATAGGAAATGATAATCCTCTTGAAGCTGTCCATGTGTGACTTCTTACAGTCTAGGATTATATGTTGATGAGAATGCCTTTGGTCTTCAGCTCTAATGCTGATTTCTTCCTTCTTCAGTTCAGCTGCTCCTTTCTAACACTGGATTTCCTACTTCAGCAACTGCAAAGGCAGACTGACTAAGTCAATTACAGACAAGACTAGCGCTCAATTTTCCCCTTTCTACTGAAGAAGTGCTTTCCTTTCATAGTAGCAAGGGCAATGTGAAGCTTATCCATAACTGAGCCTTGCTGGAAAGATTATTCCAACAGGGTATCAACCTCTTCATGTCATAAGGATATTTACCTAGGGGTAGCATTTCTTATGCCCAACTTCTTTCTTTACTTCCATTAACATATTACTGTGATTTATTGTCGTGTTAGCAATTTCCAATTAAAATTCTGAAGCTTTCAATGCCTTGTCCAAAGAACAGACATGTTTGGGGGAATATGGGGGGCTGGAGAGGGGGGACCTGACACGTTTGCATGAAAACCTCCACCTACTGAGTCCCAGTGAGCACTTTTTCCTGCAATATACAGGCAGATGAGGTGGGACATGCACATGGTATTGCTAAGGATGGGAAGAGAGGTGGAGTAATGCCTACAGCAAAGCATAAAAGCTGAAATGCATCTCATGAGACTATGTGCCACGAGGTCCTGTTAGCACTTAGAAAACAAATATATATTTAAAAGGGAATGTAATAACTATAGAAAATTGGACACGGGCATTGCTCAAATTATTGAAATCCAAGCAAACAAGGGTATGAAAATGTGTGTGAACCCAAAAGAGGTAGGTGACAGTAGTGACCTTTATGTCCCAGGGTCCCCCCACTGGCATCCCTGTCCCTCTTGCACTAGGTACTCCGCAGAGCAGTGAGATTCTCCCTCCTTGGAGCACTTCCTATTAACAGCTATCAGTTTAATTTTGCTGCAAGAAAGCCAGGAAGGAGTTCATGCCTGAACTTCCAAGGGCAGGAGCCATTTCACATTTGGAAATTAGCCCTGGGGTTATTCAGATCTGATGCAAAGCTTGGTTTCTTTGGGATGCAAATGCAGGAGACCACTAGCACACCCACATGCCCTAATGGCAGGTGAAAAGTGAACCAGGTTTAGTGAGACAATTATAGAAGCTAATTTTCAAACAATGTGCACTGAAATGTGCCACTCCTGAACTTGAATAAAACATCCATATTCACATTCTGCATCAGTGCAAGTCTATATGCTTATAATGTGATTTAAGCTAAACTCGGAAAACTTCTCCCGTAAGAAAAGAAGCTACCCTCTCAGTGCTGCCATCCTAAAGCTGAGTGGCAAAACATCATTTTCCACATGTAGGAGGATCCTCCTCTTGTAGGAGGATGGGGATGGACTTGGAAAAAGCATCTGCACAAGTTTATTGAAACATACTCACCAGCCAAAATATGGCCACTAATACCTGGCAATATTTAAATATATATTGTGGTTTAACCCCAGCCAGCAGCTAAGCCAAATATTTGCAAAATCAGGACTTGTTTATGTGTTTTATTAACTGACTGTTACCATCATTCTGTGGCTGGCTGAAAGTTAGGAACATTTCTGCAGTTTTGACATACAGACTGATCACCACATAGAAACACCAGTTTTAAAAGCAACATTTTTTAAGAAGAGAAGAGAGCTCATGATTCAAATTATGGCAAGTGCATGGAATTTCAATAATTTATTTTATCTTTTTTTCTAGTTTTTACAAAACATGTGCATTTGTATAGTTGTGGCTTTCAAGGCTAGTAGGCATTTTTAACCAGCGCTGGGCTTCAAGTGATAGAATAACTGCATCTCATGGAGTATTGAATTCAGGACAGCTACACACAAGAGTAATGTTAGGAACATTCCTGGTCTGTATCTTAACTATGGGTCTCAATTTTTATACTCACTTGCATTACATTGAAATGAATAATATATCTATGGAAAGAAGGAACAGTTTAGATCCCTCTAAAGGCAATGCCTGTCTTGAAGTGAGGGGATGAGTGACAGATATATCAGCAGTATAAAACCTGTGTCACTGTAAATATTGGGCAATAGCTTTAATAATACAGTGGTTAATAATACATATTGGTTTCCTTCTTGAAAAGGATATAGTTTAAGTTGCAACTGCTGCTAAAATTTTTATTTATTCTAGTTGCCTTGTTAATTCCAGGCAAGCTCTCTTCTAGCTTGTAAAGGGCAGAGCACAATATGTACTTTTCTTTACATGCTACAGGAGCACAGGTGAGCAAGCAAGAAGGCTCTTGGAAGGCTTCCCCAGGGTCTAGGGATACACAATGTGTCAGCTTTCAACATTTCAGCTATTAAAAATAATATTAAATTACCTCAGTAATAACATTTTTTTTGCATGCCAGGTGCCACAAGATTGCTGAGGAATATAAAGTAAGTGGCATTTTTGGAAGATGCATGCCCTCCTCTCTCAGCAAGTCAGACTTTTCATCAGCTTCTGAGAGCAGGGCTGTATGACGGCTACAAAGTCATGCTTCAGCAACACAGCCCATCCATGTGGAGCCAGCCTGAGCATCCAGGACATATGTCTGCAAACCAAAATCATGTGAAGGTCCTTCAAGGAAATTCAGGGATGTATAGGCTAGAAATCAAGGCTGATATCCTGATGTGAGAAAGCAGAGTCTTTTTCTATTACCAGAAGTTCTACTTCTGAAATCAGATGGACGAGTTAATATGGTGGATGGGTGGTAGTTACTGCATTGGATCATGGGTTTGAACCCAAAGGTGTTTAAAACCTGTTGCCTTACAGGCATGTGAAGCTTTTCCTGCAGCATAGGGATACCTGTCTAGCTCTAAAGCAGAAAAGTGGGTGACTGAAGAGCAGCTTATTCATAACAATGTGGAAAATCTGTCAGACAGATCTCTTCATTGCCAGTCCCTGAGTGGTTCTGGGTTCATCTGTCTCCATGTGCCAAATCTGGATATCGCTCCTTGCAAGTAAAGAGTGGAAAGGAGAAGTTGGAAATCTGGCTGACAGACATCCCACTAACTTGTTGGTTAGCTTGTACTGTTTACTCCACCCTTCTGGGACAAACAGGGACTGGAGCTGAGCCTCTGGGAGAAGAAGAGCCACCAAGCAAGATAAGTCAAGGATGTTCCCTGTAGACCAAGCTTGCATTTATACCAATCATTCAGGAGGTCAATGATACTTCCCCTGCACATGCAGATGGTTAGGATAGCATTGATATTTTCATTTTACATGTAGCTGCTTATCTGGGAGTTGAACAGTGTCAAATGCAGAGAGGACAGAAGTGGGTAATTGCTTATGCCAGTCAAGATTTTAGCGAAGGAGAGAGAAAGTGAAAAAGAAAGAGGGAGAGAGAAAGATAAATCAGTTTATGAACTGATTGGGGAAGTACTCTGCAATTGCAAGAGACTGGAAAAAAATAAAAAGCCCTGCTGCAATTAAGGGCCCAGAATAAATAGCAGGAGAGTGCAAGCAGCTCTCTTTGGTGCTCCTCAACTTCTCTGGAATTTGAAATTTTTTGTCATTTGTATGCTATATCCAAAAATCTCCTACCAGCAAATTCAACAGAATGGGAAGGTCGTCATATCACACAGTGGACTGGGCAAGAGTGCTTTGATCCAGAAAAGCAATGAGCTCTTGGTGAACTCTGGCTTCTATCCTGCCCTACGGCAATCTTCTCAAACCCATGGGAATGCCAGCACTAAGTCTGTCTCACCAGCACCAGTGGCCAGTGGCAGGGGTGTTATCCTCCCCTTGCCTTGTTCCTCCTTCATTGATGCATCTGAAGGCAGAGGAAAGAAAAGCAGAGTCATATGTGCAACAGATAAGAGCACACAGACAAGCAGAGGGAACACACAGTGATGATGAACTGCTCTAAGAACTACCCATTGACCAGCAAGAGACTCAGGCACCATCAAACAAGGGCAACAGCAGCCAGAAACCCAATGGTCTGCACCTGTAATAGCAGTAGAAAGTCCTTGTTAATGTTCTGGTACTGGAACTTGACTGATCACACTTTTAGATAGCTAGAAAAGTCTTTGGTATGGTTTTGGTTGTGCCAGATATCAGCGTCCCAGATGATGCCTCTGCGTGGTGAAGGAGTTAGAGCAGAGCAGGACCACTCCCAATGTTCATCTTTGATGTGATGACCCTGACAGAAGGTAAGAGAGCAGAATGGGCATAGACCATTCCTGCGCACAGACTTCAGCGCCAGAGAACAGCCCTTGGCACATTCAATTTATTAGCATGGATGTAGCCAGTGTGGTCTAATCCACTGGTTCCCACTTCACTGGATCATAGACCACCACCCATCCTCAGAGTTTCTGGGAAAGTGCCATGCCAAACTCAACAGTTTGGTCATCACTGGTCTCATGGGCAGAGTGATCTGGGATACCCAGGACATAGCCTGCATGCCAGGTTCAGCAATCACGTCACAGTTTTAAGTGTGGATAACTCCCTTCAGCCTCTTCCTGTGCTTGACTCTTGAGACTGGGCCATGGAATATATCCAACCCTTGCTTGAATTAATTGCAAAGGGACTTCTTGGGTGCACACGAACCTATGTGCACTTGGATACACATATATATATACACAAAATATCTGACGTAAATAAAATCACTGTAAATCAGATGCCAGCTTTGAAAAGAGTTCAAAACCCTTTAGATCGAGTTTTGAGTGAGGATCATTCTTGGTTTTAGGGAAGAAATTACAGCTATCCTGCCATTGCCAGTTGATCTCTGTGCCAAGTGGGGGTGGCATTCGTGTTTTGCAAATGGGCCTGGGCTATTTGCATGGAGCTGCAGCTCTTCTCACTGTTGTTAAGCTTCCTTTGAAATTTTCTGAAACAGTTTTTTTACACCCACCCACACAGAGAATGACACACTCCCAGGGCTCTTTGAGGAACTTAGCAACACACTTCTGCTGGGAAGCCACACAGGCAGCAGCAGCCGGATCTGAGACACCTCTGAGTGCCTGCACCAGCTCTTTCCCCCACCCTCCCTTAGACAACTGCAAGGACACTAATGCGCCTTGTCAGGGGTCTTGCCTGAAAGAACAGGATCTATCTTTTGCATCAGTCATCTTAGAGTGCACTGCACAGAGGGAAAGGAAAGCAAAATCTCAGATCACACAGCAGAACCAAGAACAGCCTTGGGTCCCTTAGTCCCAGCCTCGAGCTGGGGTGGCCTGCTCTTGCTCTGGTTGGTGTTTGAGCATAAATGGGTAGAAATGGCAGCTCCTCAGAGCAAGGATACTTGGTGATGAGGCACAGCTGCAGCTGGGACAGGATACAAATGTGGTAAAGCACCAGCCTAAACTACACTGGAGTTTGTCCATGTCTTCAGTGCACAATTCTACCTCTGCTTGCTGCAGAGGCACATGGAGGGTTTCTCAAGCTCCTTCCATGCATACAGAGGTCAGGACAGGCTTCTGCAGCAGGGGAAGGGAGGTGGAGGGCCAGTGTGCTTCGTCTTTCAAGAGGTCTAACAAAGTGTGACTCAAAAAAACTAAGATCCCCTATGAGCTTAAGCAACATTGGCAGCCACGTACAGGGGACGTCACTATCATGGTCCCTGCTAAGGGAAAGCAATAGTTAAGTCCTTGTGGGATAACAGAAAGCCTACAGGAGATTTTGGAAAAAGAGGGGCAGGTGAGGCAGGCAGACTTTGCAGGTGCACCAACCGTGACAAACCTCGCTCTTTCCCCAGGCTCTCCTCTGGCATCCCCTCACCCAGTCTGCACAGCTGGTGGAGTGAGTGCCTGCCTCTTCAAAGCAGCAATTTCCCAGAGATCTCTGCCAGTGCTCCCCCAGTTTCCCCAGTGGTACAATAGAGATGTGTCATTTGAGGTGGCCCAAGGACAGGACACCTCCAGGCAAGTTTGATTCTGTGGCTCCATCTTTCAAAACAATCCCCAAATGGTGTTCTGGCTGCTTTTTTGGTACCCGAGAACCCAAGTGAGCCTTGACTGTAGTGCTCTCATTTCATATGCGTTGATCTGAATACTTGGAAATTTCATCCCTAATGCTGCCAGGCTTGGAGGAGAGACCGCTCTTTGAGATACAAAAAAGCTGGAGATCACTGCTTACTCCATCAGCAGTACTGCTGTCCCTCAGCAAGTCTGAATGAGGAAAAACTAAGAGCTTGCATAATATGAAAGAACAGACGCAACAAGTGAGGCAAGGCTCCCCTATACCTGGTCTCCAGCAGTGGGAAACAAATGATGCCCTGGAAAGTATAAAAGGGCAGGGCAAGGACACAACGCTATTTCCCCTAAACAGTCCTCTAGTCTTCAAGGAAGGTTGCCATGGAACAGGAGTGATTTAGAGATCTCAGATCCCCTTGTTCATTTTGTTCCTTTATTCATTTCTTTTTGCAGTGAAGATCTCAGCAGCAACATCAGCCTGGTTAATGTCACTGACAGATCTTAAATATTAATAAACGTATTTGCCTTCTGTAATTTGAAGCAATGTTCCAGACAGGGGTGCTGCAAAAGCAGCTGTTTGCTTGCATGATCTGGTTGAAGAGGACATGCACATCAAGAGGGGGATGTGCAGAACGCAGAATTTGCAAAAGAGGGTGATGAAAATAGCTGTGACTGCTAGTGGAACACACAGTAGAAGTGCTCCTGTTGTAAGTGGATAAGTTACAATGGAGGAAATAGCTGTCAGCTGGCATAGATCTATAGCCCCAACAGCCCAGAAAGACAGACCCCCAAGGAGGAATTCATCATAGCCCTTTCTTCACCAGTAAACTTCCAAGGCAGAAGCCTAGATTTACAGAAGAAAACAGCAGGGCCTGGCTGGGAATTTTCTCTCAATGTGTTTTATGTTTGTTCGCCTGTATATGGAATTTGACAGAACATGACTGCTCTCTGTAAAGATTTTCCTGGGGATGTGTAAAAAAGTGCCAAGAAAAGGAAAATACTTCAGTTCCAACACTCTGCTGCAGTGCTGCTCCAAGGCAGCTGCAGTTTGCCTGCCGAATGTCTCCCTCTCATCTGAGGACCAGTGAGACTGCCTCTCCACCATGATGCACCATGGCAGGATGCCCCAGGATGCTCCTGCAGGGAGTCCTGTCAACACTCAAGAACACGAATATACAGCAGGATAGTAATTCTGTATGGAGACATGTAGCCTTTTAGCTGCAAACTTGGGTTTTCTTTTGTTTTGCTTTGCCTAGTGCATTCTCACGGAAGCGTTTTTTTCCTGTTGTTGAACTCTTTTTTGCAGGGACCTAAAAAGAAGAAAAAACTCTGCTTTTAGATGAGCTGTCAAACCCTTTTTGATGGCTGTAAATATATCAACACAGCCTGCTGGTATGAATTGATAACTATTCTTAGTCATTCACTATGGGTTTTTAAGAAATTATTAAGAAACCCACATGACAGTTTTCCTCCTGCTGGAGAAAACTACCTTTTATTTTCAGAGTATAAGGGGTTAATACAATAAAGCACCAAATAAGTAAATGTTACTCCAAAAATACACAGTCTTGAACTCAGCAATCCTACAAAAGCAGTTAGCTCACCATCTAGGAAAGTTGCCAAAATAGTACATTACATACAGTTTCCATATGACATCAGACCAAGCAAATCTGAGCAAGTTACAAGTGACAGAGCTCTCGTGTGAGTTCGGTGAGATTACCTTCACTATTCAAAGGACACAAAACCTGCAGGAAGAAGTGAGACATAGAGTACCATGCAAAGATGAACACTATACCTGAAAGCAAGGGAATCGAACAAAGTCTGACTGTGTAGGTTGCATAAAGGGCAGCTCACAGATAACAAGAATAATTCAGAAGGAACCAGCCCAGAGACCTGATCTGTCATATTACTCAGAAACAGAGTATAGAACTTAAGTTGAAAACTAAACCCTAGAGTCTTAAATGCACGTTTTTATGGCAAATGGAGAACTGTCACCTGGTAAGGCAGAGTCTCCAGATCTGCAAATTGATTTTTAATCATCAGACTCATCTCTTTCCCATCTCTTCATGAAAAGCATTGAAAGTTCAGAACTGGAATTTCATCCTAAGGCAAATTTTTGAAGTCTGGAAAGACCCCTCAGGATGGAAAATTATTTTTTTGCTCCAGTTGATGGAGAAACTAATGACAGGAGGAAACAGGCACCAGGCCTTTGCTGCAAACTCTAGCCTGGTCCTTGAAGAAATGAGCTACTTTTCACTCCCATCCACCCTGTCCCTGTGGCTAGAAGGAGTGCTGGCATTATGCTTTCTAAAAAAGCTGAGTAGTAATCTACAGGAGACCAAGTAGTCGCCCACTCCAAGATTTGTAAATAGGCTAGTTCGGAAAAAGCTGCAAACGCACCAGTTATCAAGTAGCCAGTAAAATAATTCAAGACTGAGATAGATCACTGCTGTGTGAAATTAAACATTAATATGCTTTTTTTTGGCTGAAATTAGTTACAGAGCACAGACCAGAGGCATGTTAATAAATCAGTTCCAGTGTATATTAAACTGGCGTCAGAGAGGATTTTAGCAGAACCAATGATAAGCTTGTAGAAATCTTAAGCTCTGCCTATAAAAGCTGCAAAGCCATTCCTGACTGTTCATCTAAACTGTCTCCATCCTCTGCCCAGGTAAAGTGACGTTGCATTTCCCGCTCTTTACCTCTAGAAAGCTTTTTCTAAAGCTGAACCCAGACCCACCTCACTGCAACCTAGGACTGAGGTTTTTTAAGCCATCCTGGAGTGGATGTGGAGAAGAGTTTATTCCCTCTCTGTTTGCATCTGCCTTTCACATACTTGGAGAGTGTTCCTGCATTTCTCCCTGTTCACCTCTTCTCCAGACTTTTTCTCTGCTCTGATCTACAGCAGCAAGGACTCTGAGCTGGCGTTCAGGAGCTGATAACACTGCCACACACTGAAAATGTAGGTAACGGCAAGAAGGAAGGGCTGGCACAGGCAGAGATAATAATATGTGTTATGCTGAATTTTATGTCAGGACCAGAAGGCTCTTTATTACATGATTTTCTTCTTTACAGCTCCCACCAGAGCAGCAAATGTGTATATTAGACTGTAAACCTCTACAATGCAATCCATGTAAATCACAAATATAAAGCCATGAAATGTTCTCTCACGGTGATCCAACATCAGCATCATCAGCACTCTCAAAGCCAAGGGGGACCCATCATTTCCTTTGCTGGCATGTCTTCGCTAGCAGAGATAACAGAAAGGACTTCTCCTTTGCTTGGGTTGCACCCCCCAACTCAGCCTACACAGCCACTGCTGGCTAAGGGACCAGCAGCTCATTTTGTCGCAGAGACGCTGGCATGAAAGCTGACCCACAGGGGCTGTGTAAACAAAGCCCTGCAAACTCATCCCAAAAAGTTCCTCTGTTGTCTCCTTCTGGAGGTACCTCGGAGCTGCAGGCTGAGCTAAGCCCTGGATTGCAGGAACCCCTCCCTAATGCTTATATAATGGCTAGTCAGTGGTTACTGCTTTGAAATTTCCATGTGGTCAGGAGAAACTAAGAGGGATTCAGTGAAAAAGATTTTCTGAGGGTGGGACGTAGCTAGTGGAAGGGACCAGGGGTATCTCTAGGCACAGCCATTCCCAATATAAGGAGACTTACTCAAGAAATTTTAGAAGATGAATGAAGGAAGTGCCAAGAGAAGTGTTTACCCTGGACTTGAGGAAGAATCAAGCAAAGACAAAATGGATTTAGCGGTCCCAGAGGACTTGCCTTTCTTCCTAGCTGGGGTTTTGCACCAGAAATGAGTTCCCTGCTCCTAACCTGTACACAAACTGCCCAGCACTGCTGTGTCAACACCACCATGGAGCAGCAGCTGGAGTGAAGTTTGTCACTGGACCATCGGCTTCCCTTCTGAGGTGGCAGGTCATCGTAACCCCGTCTTGAGTTTTGGGGGGACCCTAAACTGGCCTTCAGCCCATTTCTTGCCCATTTTCCTACCTGGGGCTTGAAAGAAGGTATGAAGGAGGTAAAACAGAGGTACATATACCATTGCATGGGAATGCTTGCAATCCAGGACGCAGGTGGCATTGGGGATGTTTGTGCCTCTTGCAGCACCTGGAGGGAAACTGCCCATAGACAGCTCTTGGTTTCACGCTCGCCTCTGAGGAAGCGGATTCACTTGCTGTGAAAGATGCTGTTTGAAGATGTTTCACTAGAGGAAAACAGGCTTGTGAACCAGTCAGGAGTCCTGGCTGCTGAAATGATCAGTGGCACATAATTTCATGATAAGAGGCATTTGCCTCCTGAGGGCCATGTTAATGGAGTCCGACTGGGTGTTGATTTGGTTATCCTTCGCTGCTAGGTATACAGATATCGTTTTCCACAGGCAGGCAGGCTGCATGTTAATGATCCTTCCTTGCAGGGGCTCCGAGGCAGTGAGCTCTCACAGAGATCCCTGCCACAGACTGCTAATCAGAGAAGTCAGGGGATCCCCGTGGGGGAGGCTCAGTGGGAGGGCGGCTGTCCCAGTCACTTGTGCTACAGACGGAAGGCTTAGCCCATGTCCACATGCTGCTGAGGTCACAGCAAAAGTGGGAATTGAGGAGTGAACTCATCAAGTGTCCTGAAAGCAGAATAGATGCAGATCGTCAGAGATGTATTAGGCTTTCATGTGTTGTCCTGTGGATAATGATTTCCAGTGGGTTCTCATGACATTAGAGAACACACGCGGCCAGAAAACAAGCAAGTTGAAAAGGTAACTGTCCAAATGGACATGCTAGCATTTGCTGATGCAAAGCTGTATTGCCAGCTCCAGAAAAATGCTCTCAGGACAGCCAGAGGACCTAGGCTTGCAGTCAGTAGCAACAGCAGAGATGTCAGAACAGCAGTAATGAATGAGTAAGGAGGAGAGGCAGGGAGTATGACTGGCTTGTATGTGATTTCAGCTCCTAACTGAGAGGCACTGGTGCAATGCACCTGCTGAATAAATACACCACTCGTCTGTACTGCACTTAGGAGCCCCAGCTGTGAGTTGGTATGCCACATCGCCGTAGCCCTGAAGGATGGTCCCTGCCCCACAGAAAGCCAGTGATTTTACATGCGTCCCTCAGCCTTGCCTCAGGGACATCTGGGTCCAGGTATGCCAGGTTCTGTACAAAGGTGCGATAACAGATCCTTTCTCCTCTGCCAGCTTTTGTTTCAAGGCCTGCTTCTCATACTCTGGATTTCCAGAATATCGCCTTTCTTTCTAGCAGCTGTATATTTGACTGTTCAACCTGAGGTGTCTCCAGTCACAGATGCCCCCCATCAGGGATGCTCTAGGGCTTTATTGTTCCCAGTGAGTTCAACCAGTAGTTCATGAAAACCAGTAGCTCTGAAAAGTAATCAATGAAATCTAAAAGGAAGTCACCAAAAGTGATACATGACAAAGCAGTTGTGGGAAGCGATGTAAGCAAGAAGAAATGGGGAGTTATGGGTAGGGATGGAAAGACTCTCAGCCCAGAAAAGCAAGATCTGTTTCAGCCTCATTTGATGCCACGTGGCATTGACTTCATTCTTATTGACTTCACTGTCCCTGGTCTCAGACCCAGGGTGATACACACAAATAACTAAAGAATATCTTAGTACTCCCCATTGTTTAAGAAAACATTGTGTCTGTCTCTAACGTGGTTTTCTTGTTTACCATTCTAATTAACAACACGGTGGTGGCAGACAGATGGGCAAGATGAACCTAAAGGTCTTTGCCATGCCTAATGTCTATGATTTTATGAGTCATGTCAGTCAGAAAAAGAGGAGATGAATGTTTGAATGGAGCTAAAAAGACATGACATCATGGTTCTCTTTCCTTTCTTTGGAATTAGTAATAAACTGAATTATGCTCAGCCACTTATCATTAACAAAAAATCTTTAACTTGCTTTGTCCAAAATACATTTCCCCCCTCTCCTAAATCAATTCACCAGAGAAAAGCAAGAGGCTTTCTCTTGTATACGCAAAGAAGAACAATTTGGTCTTTGAGCAAATAATAGAATTTCAGGCATCACAAACGAATCAGCAGTATCTCGGCCATACGTACATCCAAACAGCAACTAAAATACTTAACTGCAGCCTTTAGCAGCACTTTTCATTCTGGCTGCTTAGTTGAACATCCGGTCCTGTTGGGCTCGCTAAAATGCTGTGCCTGACATCCTCTTGGCGTAGCTGTTTATGCCTTTCAGAGTACTGTTCTCGCTAGCTTATTTCATTTTAAGGTGAGAAGTCAGGATTTTCCTCAGCGGACTTTATGGCACAGTGAAACTCACAGTGACACATAATTTCACATAGAATCATAGAATCATTAAGG
>NW_009197592.1:0-948 GCF_000690835.1 Fulmarus glacialis | reverse complement strand
TCTCGGCGCGGCGCCCACCACCCTGGCCGCTGGGCTGCCAGGGCGACAGCCGAGGCCGTTCGACCAGAAACCTCTCGCCGTGGCCTCCGGGCACCTCTTTTCTCTCTCCGTGAAGCAGTGGGCTGCCGGGCTGCAGCCCACCCGGCTCCGGGCTCGCCGGCTGAGCTTTGGAAAAGCGGCCAAAGTTTTCCGGCTTATCCAAAGCGGCCCTCGGGTCCCCGCCAGGGTTGTCCCTTCCTTTTTTTTCACTAGGAATTAGAGACAAGTTTCCAGTGCTTTCCTCCGCCATCTGCCCCGGCTTTAGTTGAAATGCAACATTTTACTCCGGCAATCAGGAGGTAATCTTGTCAGCATTACTTAGGGAAGCTGGGCCCGTCCTGCCCATCTGATGCTCTGTGTAGCAGAGGGAAAATCACGGCTCCCTCTTGAAAGGAGGGGAGAAATTAAGGTTTACTTTGGCACAGGAAAAAAAGTCCAGAGATGACAATGTGCCACAGGAGCTTAAAATAAGCATCAACTAATTCAAACAAAACCAAATCTGCATTGAAAACAGACTCTTCCCCAGACCGCATCCCCACTTCAAACTGCCTTTGAATTCTCCCCGGCGCATTTAGAACATGCTCTCCCTTCACAGCCTCTCGCTCGCTTTGTTTTGCTGTGTGGTAGCAGGCAAACGAGGGCTGAAGTTTGAAATGATGTTTTCTTATTAGCACGCATGCAAATGCTAATAAACAGCTCTGCACGCCGCCCCGGCTCCCGGCGCTTTGTGCTCTGCCCCGGCACCCCTCCTGCGGGCGGGTGGGCAGGCGAGCAGGGCAAGGGCAAACGGGCATTAAAAAAACGTGTTTCCGCATTTGTTCCTAACAGCAAAAAACCCAGCTTTGCTCTTCGAGGGGCGTGACCCGGGCTGTGAGCTTCAGCAGCTTCAGCTCCTTCCCTGCCCCATCC
>NW_009197591.1:0-40536 GCF_000690835.1 Fulmarus glacialis | reverse complement strand
GAACCCCCCGTGAGGGCAGCGGGCGCTGCAGAGGGGCCGTGCAGCACCGCTGGCAGGGAACCATCCCGGGCGGGACCGAAAGCGCTTTGCCCGGGGGTCCTTGATACTGCCGGTCGGGCACCTTCGAACCCTCTGCAGCTCACATAAGCTGGAGAAAGTCACCGTGTGTACAAGGAAGCCACACAGGCCGTCGGTCTGTTTACCTGTCGTCCCCTGCTCCTGAGGAGTTCGAGCTCTTTACTCCTCTGCAAATAGTCTTCTCACACTCAACTGCAGTGGATCACTCCTGGCCCTTGCCACCACATCAAAGAAAAGAAACCCAACTGTTTAACATCCACACATTAGTTCTTCAGGTATCTTACAGGGCTGGTGCTTTGAGGTGAGATGGTCCTATTCAATTCAGCTTTCTTAACAAAACAGCTGCTTGTTCTTTCACCCCAAAAGACAGGCTCTTTAACTGTCACAGACCACGGGGATCGTCAGGAAATCAGAAGCAATATACGCCCATCTAGCTCAAACGTTAGGGCTGTTATTACAGACTGTGATAGGGACTCACCTACCATTACCGATGTCTAACAGGACATCACAGATCTGAAACGGTGGAGTGTGCTCAGCAGCGTAAGGGACAGCACCGATGGGGTAAGGGCCTCTCCCGACCGCAGCCCACCCTAACAACAGAATTGGGAATCACGGCTTTCACCACCGCGGGGGAGTCCGCCCTGCCCCTGCTCTGCAAACGGGGCTGGGTAACAAGAGATGCTCTCGAATGGTGTGAGGGTGAACTCTGTGTGTGTCTACAGGTTAATAGCCAAAACTGCCAGTCCTGAGAGGATGCTTGCCCCCAAAGGGCTAACACTAAACCAACAAAAATAACAACAATGAAGTTTGCTCAAGACAACTATTACACACAGTAAGTAGTAATCAGGGGTTACCAAAAGATTTTTGGAAAAGATGGAAAAGAAGTAAAAAAGAAGGATGAAAGTTTGCAATAGGTGGAGAGGGACCTCGGAGCAGGCACAGAGCAGCAGTCCAACCTGGTTTGACACTGCCAAAAGTCACCCCACCGGCATCTCGCCTCGGCCTCTGCCTGGTGGCAGCTCGGGGTGCGACAAGCAGGGACACACACGCCACGTGTGCGGGGGTACTTTGTGGCACGTGTGTTAGCCAGCCACAGGGAGCAGCAGAGGTATGCATAAATGCACCTGAAATCTGGGTTACCCAGGTACCTGCAGGAGGTGTGTGCGAACAGGGGGACGCACACCCCTAGAAGAGGGGTGTGTGCTTGTAACCCACACAGCCTGGGGAGCGGCGTGCCCACAGCCATGCATGTGTGAGACTAGGACATTTTAGGATTAGTTATAGAGGGGTCTTTAGAAGTTTATAGCTGTTCACTAACATTTTGCAAGTATCTACTACTGTGGTTTATGTGTTGTATTGCTGATACTGATCCTCAGCATACAGCTCACTGATTGCCAGGTCATTACATGCCCTTATTAAAAAGACAAAACTGCTTTAATCCTGATTTGATTCAAACCATGAGTTGAGCAGTTTTCCCTGCACCACGCTATGATCTTATGTATGAAAAAGCCTGTCTTCCTAAATATATCACAACACACACTAGACAATTACTGCATGTACAGATAATTTTGAGCAAATTACATCTTTGTCAACATATGCAAATGGCATATGAAACTGCAGAGGGAAAAGCATCAACACTGACAGCACTACAGAGAAAGTTTCTAAAACCTGAAGTTTTGGGGATGGGAAGTTAACTTAAAAAGAAAAAATGTGCATTTTCATTAAGAGGTGGGCTAATTACCTGAAGATGAAACGAGTACCAGCAGCACAGATGACTGGTAAGTAATTGGGCAATGTTAATTAGGCTCTAATCCCATCGGATACTGGTCATTAATGCTTCTCCTTGTGAAAAAGTTTTGGTTCTGATTCAAGATGACTACACACACCCTTCAATTCTCAAAAATCAGTGAAGGTCTAAGAAAATACTGCCTTCTGAGGTCAGACTCATCAAGTGACCATCCTGTGTTTTTTGAAAGAAAATGTGAATTAGTCTAAAAATACAGTTTTCTGTAATCAAAGGTTAACTTCTAACTACTGTTATTAAACAAGTTATTGTACTGCGCCAAGGCAGGCAGGCTTTGACACAAGTGCCTGCTTTTAACATCTTCTATTTTCTTTTTGAGAGTTGCCTCTTCAGAGGGTGGGGGAGCAGCAATCTGCCTTCTGTAAAACAGTGAAAGGTTATGGTGCAAGGTTAATGTCTGCCTTACAGACAGGCCCACAGACTGCCAACAAAGACGTACAACCAAGTACACTTTTTCCTGCCATGTGGCTTGTAGGGTTTGAAAAACCCACCCCAAACACTTGCTAGGAACTCACCTAGGGAGAGTAGGATGTTAAAGACAAAAACCAGGGCTTTCTATGGCACAGCAGCCTACCTTTGTCACTCAAGCTTTCACCTCCGACTCAGCGACGGGCAGTTGTGGCTAGCGTGCCCAGCCCTACCATCCTGCAATGCTGGTCCCCAGCTGCGGGAGAGCACACGCAGGCTGAAACCAACACGTGTCCCCGCTCCCTGTGCAGCCCAGCTGTGCTTAATCTTAGCCTGAAATACAGTGACGGGAGTAGCCACTGCGAATGACTCCCTGGGCAACTCTCAGCTCCTCATCTCACGACATGTGCTGTGCATCCCACGGCAGTCAACCACCTGAAAGGTTTCCTGTGTGGGTCACAGGGCCAGGAAGGCCAGCGATCCCACTTCCAACTTCTAGAAGGCCGTGCATTTGTTACAGCAGCCTTTCTTACATGTAAGAGAGGAATTTCTCGGACTGGAAACATAATCTCACATAGACCCAAGTGCATAGCTGTAGGTAAACAATTTTACAGGATTCAGAAAGAACAGAGCCTCTGTGAGAAGGAATATAGCAATTTCCCTCCAAACTCAAAATTTGTTGCACCACAACTAAAATGAATCCCTTTGCCAAGGAGCACTTTTAAGAATAGCATAGGGTGGTGCTTTGTGAGACATGAAGTTCAGCTGTCAAGGGAGCCCTGTAGAGAATAAAGAGATTAGACAAATGAGTTACCACTCCATCAAGTTTATGGCATATATCCCAGGAAGATTCCAACATCACCAGAACCAAAAGGAAAGGAAAAAAACCCCACCAAACCAAAAAAAAACCCCCAACCAACCAAACAAAAAAAAACAACAGAAAAAAAGCCTAGAGAGGAAAGAACATCTTGGTTTAGGAGAGCTGAATTCAGCTTTCAGATGAAGGACTGAATATTTCTGCTTCCTGTTACACTTTTGAGGAGAATGAGATGGAGGACACATGGAGAAGCAGTAAAGTACCAAACTCATTTTGGTACAAAGACATAAAACTCTCAGCAGAAATGTATTCGTCACAGATGATACTACTGTCAATGGGTAACTATTTTGTGCAAGGCATTTAGGACAGTCAATCTTGGAGCTTCATAAGCCCAAAAGTGTCAACATGAACAGAGAAGTTGGGAAATGCTAGTTCAAAGAAGACCTAGGACTGAGTCATCGTATAGCCCTTCAGTATTTACCAAATGCTTGGTTCATTGTGGGATTCGCTGTGGGAGTCTGGGAGGCCTGTTATGCCTAGCCATATGGTTTGGGACTTGGTACCGTTATGGTGCCTGTGGATGAGACCTAAGAAGATATTTTCTTTTAACAGTTTCAGAGATGTTTCACTCATTCTTGGCAAAGTTATGTAGTAGTCTATTTCTGTTTTTTTTTTCTCCTTGTCTTCCAGCTGGTCAGTACGTTGAGACTATTCAGCTTGAACTACAAACATAGTATATTTATATAGAAATAGAAAGGACTGGTAGGAGACTCTTGGCTGTGACTGAGTTAAGCTGCCTGAACCACATCATATAATTTCTTTGTGAAATTGTTTACAGTAACCCTTTAAGATACCCTAGCCTACAAAACAGTGCAAAGAATCTGAAAGCACATCGGTTCTGCCGTCCTTTCAATGATCCAAAGGAGATGAAGTGCTTTCTGTAAGGACAAGAATAACTTTCGGGTTTGTTGCCTTTTAATATAAGCAGTATGAGCCCACCTAAGAGGGGAGGAGATGGAGTACTATCAACCACTGGTTTTGCAAAACTGGGAAAGATTTATTGTTATATGAGACATGCCTTCCTGTATCGCCATTTTCCTTCTTCATGAGGAGATATCAATGCATTTTTTTTAGACTTGTATCCTGTCCCAGTGAGAGGAACTTAGAAATTATTAGGGCTGAGGAAGAACAAGAAAGCTATGGGCCAAAATTCTATCTGGATGTGTTGCTACAATCATTCGTGGGAGTGTTTGTATTACATCTCTATTCATTATGGGCCTCCCTCTGTGGTGCATTACTTGTCTTATGATGCACCATTTTTCTATTCCATGAATAAAACCACAGCGATTTTGGAAGAAGTAGCCAAACAAAGGGTTCTGGATAAAGAAAAAAAAAAAAATTTGAAAGCAACTGAACTATTTCCATAAGGCATCATCACAGCAATTCCAAGACTAAATATTTTGGCTCTGGAATTTTTGCCACAGTTGGTTTTGGTGGGGTTTTTTCTTTAGTTTTAGTCTAAGCTTTCGTCTTTGAAATAATAATAAACAAAAATCAAAAACTTCCAGCTACTTCCAACTAGCTTTATGTTGAACTTCAGTTTAAAAGCCATTTGTATCCCAGGCCTTCAAATTCCAGCAACAAAACTAAGACTAGTTTCCTATTTGGCATAGGAAGCTTTGATTTTTCATACTTGAGACATTTTAAGCATTTGTTTTCACACTTTGTACTTAAATAAAATGATTAAAAAAAAGAGTATCCTTTTAAAGACAGCAGAAGCCAAGTAATATTTTTCTAATTAATTCTACTTTTACATCACCATGTTCATATGGCTGCATATATTTTGTGAATGCTCCATGATAATATCTGTGTTGACTGCTTTTGGGCATTCTAAAGTGAAAAACAATCCAAAAGAAATTTGACTAAGATGTTGCTGGAAACTTAAAGCAATTATCAAAAGCATATTGTTTTATTAACTACAAAATGATCCACTAATACTACCTACCTCCTAAAGGAAACAAAAATCTAGATTATCTTAATCATTATAGATAAAAGTTAGGGCCTCATCGCCATATGACCTGAGAGTATGTGCCATTTTATCATTAGTAGCCTTAGTATAATTATGAGTGAATTGATCTACATGGCTAAAAAGCTGCAGGGTCTAAGGATAGCTCAGATTGTATTTTAAGGGGTAGCTTTTAGTAGAGTCTGTTCTGCTGGCTGAGAACTCTCATAGCATCCCCTCGCATAAGGACAGGCTGCTCCAGCCAAGCAAAGGCTCTGGTCCCACAATGACTTCAACAGGTCTGGTTAAAATGCATTAAATCAAGGTGGTGCTCAAGTTCTTGGACACTTTGGACTTTAACGAGTGTCTTATGATAGGTGCTGATGGGATCGCAGAACATATGAAGTACAGGAAGTTCTATCAAATAAAGATCCAGTTTTATTTTAAACTTCTTTCAGAAGTCCAACTAATTCAAATCTTAAACAAAAAGATTTTAAGTAACTTGAGATTTTAAGACATTTTTGCTGATTTTTTTCAGTTTTACAGGAGAAAATCATAACTTGGACCTGATTTTTCCCTTCTTCCAACAACAAAAGCAATAAATAAAGTTCAGACTGTGTTGAAACATGTTTTACATTACATGTAAAATCTGTTGAAAAGAACAGCGAGTCTGCAAAGTCAAGCTCCTAAGTCTCAAGTGCTAGAAAACAGGAATGAAGACTCTGTGCAACTCCTGAACCACCGTCCTGAATTCCCCCGCCTTGTCCACAGTACACCTTCCACAACAGAGAAGGCTGGGGCCTACAGCCAACACTGCAAAACTTCTTCATTCCCAGAAGCAATTTGCAATTATGTAAATTATGGCATTATAATGCATAAGCACAATGGAGACATAGTAGGACTGTAGAGGCAAAATTAATTCTGGCATTTCATAGCTTATGTCTGACCTTGCGATTTTGATGTAGGGGTTTTTGTTTGGTTTAAAACACAGGGTTGGCCGGCACATTCTTCAAGAACTAAGCAAAGAATGAACTTAAGAAGATACATTGCCTCATCTCATTGACATCTATAGCAATCACTTGCAGGGCTGGAAGCCTAAGCTCTGCTAAACAGACTGCTGTTAGTTGGACTAAGAGAAGCACTGATGGCAATGGAAGATTTCCCAAGCACCGTGGTTGTGTCTACGCTGTCCTTCTTCTGGCTGCAGCACACTGTGCAGCTGGTGTGGCCAGGTTTCCTTTCTGTGAAAAACAGAGCAGGGTGAGATTTACGCCCCGGCTGCGCATAGTTGACACTCACACTGTGGACGCTCCCCGAACAGGGATGTGGACAAACTCTGGAAACCCCTGTCTAGAAACAGCCTGCAGGAATCAACACCGGGGAAAGATAAAGCATTTTTTCAGTGATGTGTATCTTCTCCCAAGAAGCAGCAGGTGCTGCGGGATCATGGGGTGCTGGACAAAGGACACTGCATTAGACCGAGCTTCTTCTGACCATTGCACCTCTATAAGTACTTCTCCTTCTGCTTTGACCTTGGTCCACTACCCATACAAACAGTGCCACACCACACGCATACCAACACCTCATTTCACATCCTTTCTTCATATCTGGCTAGCTGTAGTCTCAGCTTCTTGGGCCCCATTTATCCCAGATACCTCACTCACCAAAGCTCCCTTCCACCCTCCTGGTCTTCCCTTCCTGCTTCCTTCTTCCACTGTCTTCCCTCCCAAGGCAGTAACCAGTAACCTCTCGCATTTCCACAGAATTTTTCTCCTCAGCACTAATCTCCACTGATTAACTTCCTGATTAACTTCTCCTCAGCACTAATCTTCCTGATTAACTTCTAAACTTCCCTCTATATTCAGTCTTCATTGGTGTTCCCTGAACCAACTGCTTTCTTCTGGTCTCTCGCCGCTGCCGCCGCCAGTTCCATTCTTCTGCCTCAGACTGATGTTAATGCAAAACATCCTAAGAAAATTCACAGGCAGTGGCTCTTGAATTGTTCAGCCCTGACGGGTTCCCTCCCAGTTCTTTCTTCTTTTCATAAGGAGGGGCAGCACAATTTAGCCACATGAAGGGGAGTTTCACCAAGTTTCTACCAGAAAGTTTTGCTGTATTTCAGAGCTTTCTGAGACATCACACCTGAGTTATCCAACCTGCAGCCAAAATGCCTCATTTTCCCTTGGTGGTGTCACTCCCTGCACAGCCAGCCTGGACTTCCTTCAGATCCTGGCTTGACTTTCCCCAGTTTTCAGTGAAGAATTCACAGATAGCTCTGCACGAGGCTTACTGGGGGGGCGGGAAGTCTCTTTGATGCCCCTAGATCTCCTCACAGGCCTGGCAGAATCGTATCTTGCCCAATCACTGGGTCACCCGACTCACAGATGGAGCTGAACTAGGTTTCCTCTGAGGCAGCTTGCGCCCACTGAGAGCAAGCTATGTGCCTTCTCCCAAAAGTAAAGCCAACAAATGGTGCCTCTGTTGTCAGTAACGCTAATGCCACTCTATCACCACGTCCTGCACTCTTAACCAAGAACCAGAACTTGGTTTGTAAACAGCAGTGTGGTACTGTGAGAAAAATGGGTGCTTGAAGAAGCATGCACAAGAAGCTCATTCAATACTGTAAGCTGGACTACTGTGCTACAGTGCAGGAAAAGCGCATGTCTATAAACATCAGCATTTACCTGTTGAAACAAAGCTAAGGTGTGAACACCAGGCATGAACCCACAGAGGACACTGATGGCAGCTGTCCCGATGCAAAGGAACGGTTCAAGCATCAGCCCATGAAAAGCACGTATACTTCCCCTTGCACAATAGGACACTCCTGTTTCTGTGCTCTGCTAGGAGGTCTTTCATGTAATAACTGAGCAAGTTTTCTCTGCCTGTGGCAAATGTTCCTGTGGAGTGATTCTAGCACGCAGTGCATCGGGTTCAGTGAAAAGGCCCCCTGCCTCCTCCAGTTTTCATCCCAACCCCGACAGCTTGCTTTGTCCCATATGTCCATGACTAATTTGGAAATTTGCCATGAGGACAGTGTCCACGTGTAAAGCCAGCACAATTAGCATCCATTTGATATTTCCAGAAATTTTATGAGCCATCATCTAACAGGCTAATTTCTGGCTTAATTAAATCAGTCACTTGCTTCTGGGAAACAAAGTGTCATTGCTTCATTTCTAACATTCAGATCTATTATTCTAAATATTTTTGCTCATACATATTAAATCACTTGCACATGTCCTTCATAGTTAAGGGAAATATTATAGGGATCTCATTACAAAGTGAGCCAACAGCTGAAGCATTACTTTTTCAATTTGATTTTCATTGATATTTCTGTTTTGTGAGACTCTGCCTTTCACCACTCAACGTGTCCCTCACTGATGGCTCCAGGAGGAGTCTGCCCGTTTCATTACTGCAAAACTTGGCTCAAAGAGACTCCTGGTGACAGTGCAAAGAGTGCAACAGACAAGGGTAAATCCTTTCTTCAGGATCTGATGGAAAGAAATTAAGAGGAGGCCTTCATATCAACTGGCAGATTACAGGAGCTGGGATCAAATACCTAACTCATTCCTTTCCCTTGGACAGAAGATCAAATAGATCAAGCAGATGGTGATAGCAATCAGTACAAGGGTGGGTGACATAAAACTTTAGAACCCATATTGAAATATTGTCTATTACTAAGGCTCTGGATATTTTCTCTTTAGATGTTTTTTTCCACCCCACTGCCTTCTCTTTATATGTCAAAATCTAATATTATACTGCTTAAAGAAATATCAAAATTAATAGCTTAAGACTGTCTGCTTTCAAAGCTGGCATCTTCCAACCACCATAGAAACTGCCATGAACAGTTTAAAAGCCTTTAACAGATTTCTTCTGGTAGATTTTGCTCTGTCAGTACTCTATTTTCACCATCCCAAGTTGTGTGTCCTCCTATGTCAGAAGTCACTGTAGCCAAAATGGCTTAAAACCTGAGTGCTACTCCTCAGCTACATCTGGTCAAGGTGCCAGGTATTCACTTAAATGACCAATAAATGCAGGTTTGTGTTAGCACACTGGAATGACGGGCACCTGGGCAAAAAACTCCTTCTGCTTCACACCAGGTTCACGGTAATGGATGGACTTTACAAATAGATGAAGGACAGTGGGATGTTAAACTCCCACAGCCCTTTGTTGGAGGAACATGAGCCAGAGTCTTAATGTAAAGCAGTTTCTAGGAGAAACAGTGAACTTCAGCTTTCTCCTTCAGATCATAATACTGCAAGATACTTAAGTTACACATCACAAGAGCAAGTCCCAAAATGCAAGCTTATGATGCCTTTAAAGTAGCTATTCTCACCAGAACCGGGGGACCATCAAGGCATTAACAGCTAAATATGGTCTACTCCAACAGGGAGCACTTGGGACTGAGCCATCGGTCAGTCAAGGCTCGGAGATCTTCCAGACACCAACAGCCTTGCCAGCTCAGTCTGTTGCTCCATGAAGCTGCAAGAAGTGCTACAAGGTCCGTTGCAGGGTGACAACATCTTTGGGAGCACCTCCTTGTGGAGGTCGTGGATTTTCCTTACATCCCTTCCAGTCTCAAACTGTCTCTGTCAACAAAGGTTTGGGGGTGCCTACAAAAAACCACTCCTACTACCCTGATTGCTAGCCATATTCATGAACACCTGGACAGCTGGCACCATAATCCTTGGTGTTTTCAGGGGACACCTCCCAGGAGAGGCTGCTTATGAAGATAGGCTGCTTGTAGTGATTGTGGAGTATCTGTCCCACATGTTCAATAGAGACACTAGCCCTGCCCAAGCAGGATATTATTCATTTCTCCATGTTTTTCACAATTCCTATTTCTTCCTTCCTGCCCTCTTTTCCAACAAGTCTTAACTCCCAGATTAAACACAGTGGGTTAATGTAGTCGTTATTATAACTCTTTGATTTTGTAACCTGTTAATTCTAAAATTTTTCAGATGTTGCATTAGGCTGCAATCATTAGCAGATTTGCTATGGAGGACATATCAACAGTTCTTTTAAGTAACTTTTTTCTAACATGATTGCTAAAAGAGAAGAAGTTTGGACTTACCAGTCTTAGAAAAATTACTTTATATGAGCAGCTTTAAATCCTGTACCACATAAAATGAGATACACAGTTTATGTACTCCATTTATGAGGTACCAGGATGCCCAGAGTTGATAACAATCCATGTGCTGCCTCTCTAAAGGACTCAAAAACCCTCTTCAGGGCCAATGTACTCTATAGTCAACAACACTACTGACCAGTAGAGAGGTCATTCCAGACTATTCTGGACAGCAGGGTGATCAGTGAGGACACAGTTTACACAGCTGTTTGCAAGAATAGCTTAGTTGGTTCAAGTTCTTGCCTAGTAAACAGAAGTCAAGTTCAAATCCCAGAGGTACCTCCCACCTAAGCTTTAGCCTCAGCACATCACAGCCACAGAATATCTGGATTTTTACAGCAGGGGAGACACTATGTTCGGGGAAACAGTTTACCAAGGTGATGGAGCTCATCTGAGATTTCCCTAAATGTGGGAAACTGGACTGCATAGTTTGTGGTAGTGGGGAAGATGTGTTCACACTCATCCCCAAGTAAGAAACTAAACCAAATAACCTGCTTTACGACAGCTTGACAGATGTAAGTGGCTTTATTTTATTTATCTGAACTAAAATGTAGACAGATGTTTATGTTACCAAGTGCTTGTGCCCGTCACCTGCCATAGGTGTATTCAGACCCTCAGTGTTACTGTTGAAAGGAATCATAGGTAATCTCCTCAAGGTACTTTAGTTTAAAGCCAGCAAGGGGACCTTAATGGCCCACAAAGGTACCCTAAAGTATACCCCAGGCTTTGCCTGAGGCCAACTACAGAGCACCCACACAAACCCTTCCCTGTCTGCAGCTGCTTGTGCAGTTTTCTAGTGCAGCTTGTGAGAGTGGAAATGGATGTAATTCAATCATTCCCTGTATTTCCCACACTGGAAAGCCAAGTTACAAATGAAAAATCTCTCCCAAAGTTCCCAGATGTTCCTGTACCTGTGCTTACCTAGCTGTGATGAAAGGAAAGGGGGTTACTGGAGCCGTGCAAGAGTATGAGTTGAGAAGTCACACTGTGTGATAGAGAAGAAAGATGAGGGAAAACCAGTCTCCCATTCTCTTGTTTACGTGGTGTGCCTTTCCTCTTCTTCCTGCATAACAGCTTTTTCCAGCCAGGCTCTCCTTGCAGTAAAAGCTCTAAGAGGACCAGCCACATCTGGTTTTACACCAAGTGGATCAATGGCTGACGATATATTCATGCCACATTTTTCTTCCTGTACTATGATTCCTGTTCAAAATTACCAGCAGTCTTCAACACAAAGACAGCCTTATATCTATACTCATGTCATTTTCTGCATGGGATACATTTGGTTTAGGACAGGGATTTTTCAACTTTTCCTTCCATGGATCATCTTTCAATATGGGTTGACTGTCATCTACTTCTTTGCAGCAGCTAAAGCAACTGCTTAATCAGAGGTAAGCAGTTCACACTGGCAGCTTTTTGCATGGATACTTTCCCTCTTAATATAGTAAAACCTGTTAACAAACACGCACTGTGTGTGGTACAAGCCTGGATGCTAGGCCATGGCCTGACCTTCATCTTTGAAGGCTACGCAGTCTATGTAGTCTATGCAGTTCTCCCTGTGATGGCTTCACACTTCATTATTTGCCCAGTGGGGCATATTTAGGCTGATGGCCAGAATTCAATTTGGTAGGGCAAGTGTGTAGTGCACACTGACGTTACTCGACCGCCTGTGAACACGCTGGATCATCAAACACCATCACCTTTAAGACATATTTTTTCTGAAAATTTTCTACCATCAACAAGGCTAAACAGTACCCAAAATTGCATTTTCTAAAACAGAAGCTTCTGTGACTGCTGTCCTTTTACTGCCCCTTTCATTGACAGGGATCAAGTTAAAGAGTCTGAGGAACTCAAGGCATTTCTAAATCCATTTCTTGGCATTTATGAACTCTGGTGACCAGGCTTAAAACGGTTCATTATAATGAATAATTCAGAACCACTCATGGCAGTCACCCTCGGCAATTTTCCTTCACATCCCCTGTACTAAATAGTGAAGACAGCTACAATGGTTGGCTTTATCAGGACGTTAAAGCTGTTACAAGGGTTTAAAAGATAAGAATAGCAGCACATGCAATTTCAAGTAGAAGTTACATTATACATGGTAACATCAAGTCAATGTTCTCATGAAAGCATTCATTTAGTGAGCTTAATGAGGGCAATTTGTCAACAATTTCACACACCATTTGCCTAGAATTCTCCAAAGCAGCATTTCACTGCGTGCTCCTCCCCCCCAAATAAACTGCATGTTGTATACAGTTTTGCCTATCATTAATCATCTTTTCAGCACTGCAAGTTCAATGCTGCTTTCCCAGTAGGAGACTGAGGGAGCAACCTAGCCAAAAGAGGGAAAAGTCATGGGAAAAGAAGAATATAAATGTTCACTTAAACAAAAAAAAAGACAAGAGCAAAACCCCCAAATACTAGTAGGACCATCCCCTTCTGCCCACAATAACTGCTTCTAACAGCAACTTCTGGAGCTCTACTTTTTCCATGAGTTGAGCATACAACTACAGAATCCAAATGGCACTTCTTTCAGCTTAAAAGTTCAAAGCAGAGGCTAAGACCATCAGTCAGTTTAAAATAAAATAAAACATTTTAAAAAGTAAACCACTCCCCCTCCCATACTGTCCCCAGCTTCTGAAATTGTTGCATTTTTGTTTTTCAACTAGGTCCAATTCAAAGATGACTCTTTCTAAAAAAAAAAAAAAACAAAACCAAAACCCCATGTATTTATTGAAATTGTATCTGTAAAAGGCTTGACTTAATAAATAACTAACTTAAGAAGCCATTACTGTTGATTGTCAGCATTTTTCTGCTAACCAAGATGCCTGAGGGAAAAGCAGATGGAAAGTAATTAATAAGACCAAGAGTGAGGTTTGCTGGATGTAACTGATACTGTTGGTAAATCTGGGACTCATAAATGATTCTCCTCAATGAAGGGAGAGAGACAGATGTTTCTGCTATTTCAGCAAGGAGTTGGAGGGAGCAAGTAAAAATGAAAATTAAAAAAAAAACCAAAAACAGTGAGCCCATAAATAAGCAATGCAACTGGTATCACACACTTCCTTCTTTTCTCTGACACTCCTGATAAGTTTGAAGAATTTGAGAAGTGGAGAGAAGGAATCCTCTGAAATGATCTTATTAAAATAATTCAATATGTCAACAACTATAACTTACTGCATCCTATGTGGACTTGTGCAGTAGGAATATGGGCAAAAGAAAGCATTAAGTTTGCTTCTGAATATCTTAACTTTTAAAGAAGTGTTGGATGAGTTGCCATTTCTGCAATATGTTGTATCTTACGCTTAAATAATATTGAAAACCTGAAATGAAGTAAAACAAAAAGGGAAATAGGTGGAGCTATATGTTTACCCTCAACATAGGATCCCTCCCTGTTGAGGGACAGGCATTTTAGGAAGGCTGTGAGAAAGAGGTGGGGGTTGGGGGGAGCTATACTGAGCATGTCTGAAGGGGCAAGGCATGACTCAAGCTACAAAGCATTTCCACCGAGACAAAGTACTGCTGTCATCTGTATTGGCAGCTTTTTCAACCCAGCAGTGCTCTGTTTCACTAACTGTGCTCTCTCCTGGCAAAGGCATCTTAAAGGAGGAGGTTGCTTTCCAAGGTGAGCAAATCAAGATTTTACTCTTTTGGCCTTCTGCAATTATCAACAAGAAGGTTAAATGAAATGTGGGTTTGTGTATATGCGTAAGTATATCTGTATGTATATGACAAACACAAAAACACTTACTCCTCTTAGAATTTTTCTGTATCTGCTTAAATGTATGTATGCTCCTCTTAAAACAGTCCCCCAACTTTCAAGACTTTAAAAAATTCTTTAAAAAATTTTCCCCAAATATATGATACTGCACCTGAAGGAACTAAGTTAAGATGTTCCGTCTCGGTTCCTGTTACCCTCCAGGCTTCTGGGAGATTTTAATCTAAAGGGAAGAAAGATAAATCCATACCAAAAGATGAGGGATACTTTTTTTTAAATTAACATTCTAATTTTTTTTTTCTTTTGTTGACTGCTTCTTGAAAACTGCTAAGGAGCTGTCAATGATTGGCAAAGAAAAAAAAAAAAGAATAGTCTGCCTCCCTGACCCCAGGTATGAACCTGTTCAGATTAGTCAAATAGAGGTTATTACAGAAAATATACAAATGTTGAGTTTTTTTCTATTTCCATCTAGATTTAACCTCTTTTCTGTCTGCGGTAATACCTGGTAAGCTACCATCACCACTTTCAAATTCAATAAAGTAATTGTTTAGAAGCTCCAGATCTGAGCTTTGAAAATGTACCTCTGGCCATAGTTTACAGTATGGTTAGAGTCAGAAAGGTACTGTAAAAATGACATGAAGATGATATAATATTGCCAACCACAGAAAATTCAATTTGCTCAATTAACAAGGTCAAAGGTTTTTTCCTTTTCTTTCACTCCCATGCCACAAAATTCAGTGTTGCTGAAGGGCTGCAGAGTGCATTTCTATGTCGATAGGCACTGCAGGGGAAGAAAGACTGACTTAACATTTTGCATGTAAAGTCATCCTATGAACATTCAAGAGCTACCTGGAAAACTCTGGAAGCCTTGGGCTATACCAGCCTTTTATCAGCAGAAACCTCTGTGCGCTCCAATCCTTCTGAGAGGAGGACCTGGGAGAGCCACAGGAAGCTCCAGTGGCTCTTCCCCTGCCACAGACTGAGGACACTCAGGGCAGTGGCAGAGGCAGGGTTTCCATGGGACTGACTTCACTCACAGGAGAGAGACCAAGGGTATGCCTGTATGGAGGATAAACCCCAACCCATATTGTGAACACTGGATCAAACACTTCCCCTTCGAAAAGTATAGATATACTGGGAGGAGTACTCTTCACAGTTTCTTCCCTGTTATATAGCTACTCTTACACCACCCATCTTCCTGCAGAAAGATGTGATCCTGACCTGAATTAGCTATAGGCACATGTAATACTTGTTGCTTAAATACTAAAACCCAGACATCTAAAGAGATGATTAAGATGGGAGTGCACCAGTTTTAGTTAATACTTGACTAGTTTTGTTACTACATGGTGAAATATGGACGCCATCTTAAGGATACATCACATGGAAGAAAGTGGATAAAAAGCTACGAAGATGCTTTTGCCTCCATGCAGTCCCACTGGTAGCCAGCAGAAAGTCTACAGACATGTGCAGATGGAGGAGCAGAAGGAAAACTCCACCTCCAGCTCCACATGTTTCAAAGCTATTATTTTGAAGTGACCAAGGTGCAGGAACCAAAACTTTCTAGAAAGAAAAACAGAAAGGCTGTCTCAGGAGTCCCTCTCATGAAAAATCACACTATACCTCATGACAGTTTTGTGGAACTTGCTGCCACAGGAGATCATGGAGACAGACAGCATTGGCGGATTCAGAAAGGATCACACAAATTTATAGACAGTAGGTACATAAACAGAAAGGGAACAGGAGGGAATGCACCCTGTAACATCCCTAATCCAACAGTGGTGGATCTGGTGCAATGCAATGGGAATGGACCAGAGGAAGTGACTATGCTTGCATGGTCTCACTAAATAACAAGTATAGTTATTCGTGCCGCTGAAGAGAAAGTGTACTGGGCAAGACAACTGGTCTGATTTTGTAGAGCATTTAGAGAATTTATGTTCTTTTTTGTAGGCAGTTAAAATCTGTCCTGCCTGCAACTGCACCGTCAGGAATCTACATGACATTCAGCAGACACATCTCAAAACTATTGAAGTATGTGATCATGTTTTCTGTGCTGGATAGAGCTGGGTTAACATTGATATATTATGGGCAGCCCTACAGTTATTTCATTATTTCAGAAGTCTGAAGAAAACCAGTATGGTAGTTTTCTGTCCTTTTATCCATGCTCCTGTCTGCAATGATGGTGGTGTCGGACACCAGTCTCCTGCTTAAATCTAGCGTCTCAGCCCTGTCCACCCCCACACTGCTGTTCCCTAATGCATACTTGTGACAAACTTGGAACAACATCTGACCTTCGAGTCCTCTATCCACATCCCTACTGCCTGCCAACAAATTCTGGCTAACACTTAAAGAAGATATCTCACCACTGACCTGGCACCCTGAGTTATCAGCCTGCAGTGAGGCCCCTGCAGTTTAGTAAAAGAGTGCTCTCCAAATACCCCAGGACTCCTAACCCTGCACGCTCACACCCCATGTTTATGGGAGCGGTGCAACTCAGATTTATTATTGCATCATTATTAATTTGAAGTATGTGCGCTCTTTTGCCTTGAAAAATAAAAGAACAAGTCTGAATTCAGACAGTGAGAAAAGCGCAAGGGAATATAAAAACTCAGACTTAACAGTCAAAAGCTCTCTATAAGCGCTTCATTATTTCGGATGGGTTGGTGGAGGCAAAGTGACTGGCCTCACAAGCTATCTCAAGACTGGCATGCCCTGAAAAGCTACGCTTACACTTAGGGACACATTTCTTCTTATTAAGGATGGCTGTCCTTGCTCCAAGCCTTTCTGAAGATGTCCGTAAACTTTCATGATTGTATATCTTTAGATAAGAAATTTATTAAATTCTTGTAAAATTTAGAACATATCACAAAAAAACATCCTGGCACAGTTAACAAATTGCGGCAGAACTGGGTGCTTAAGTAGATACCATTGCTTTTAGGCAATCCCATTGCATCGTTTAATACACCTTAATATGTCACTGCAAGGTTTTGGAAAAAAACTTCCTTTATTATTTAGGTACAGGAAAGCAGAAACGTAGATCATCTTCCAACAGAAATCTGAAGGCTGGTAAAAGTCTCAGAAGGTCACCTGGGAAAGACAGGGATTATGTGAACTCTTCCTGGCCCATGCTTATCTAATCCAATTGCAAAGACTTTTGGTGATGAAGACATCTTCTCCAGTACTTCCATATGCTTGTCATGAGAAACTTTTTCCTAATATCAAAGTTGAATCTTCCTTGCTGCACCTCACCAGATTTTGCTCCACCCACCGCGGACATGAGGTGCTCGCATTATGTGAGCACAGTTATCACACCTCCCCATCAGTCTTCCCATTTCTGATATGAAAAAAACCCACTTCGTTATGTCCTTCCTTGAGAGAAATGTTGTTACGAGCCCTGATCATCCTCATGAGTGGTCTTGGATTTTCGCTCCTTAGTCTATAAGCGTCTCTAAGCGCAGCGCCCAGAACTAGGCACAATATCCAATTCAAAACCTTACCTGAATGTGATCATCCTGCACAGTGCCGGGGAGTACTTTGCATGACGCCACTGCTCCATTTCTCCCTTGGAGCGTGGGCTTTGCCTTTTATGCAGCAGCCCGATATTGTTGATTTATGTTCAGCTTTTGACCCGACTATAGGCAATGCGTACAGGCATAGGCAGCTGTGTTCTCTTGCCTGTTTGAATTGCTGTAGCCTTGGTGGAAGTGATAAATAGACTGTTGTAGATTTATAGTCAGTTAGCAGATGACTCAAAATTGCACGCAGTTCACTTTTATTTCTTCTTTGCTTTATCAACAGACTGAAACTCCACAGGGTTTGTAAATTCCACAAACTTTTCTTTCCTTCTTGGACTTCAGCAAAAGTGCAGGTCAGGCAGGACAACACTTATCCCTACATGTGCTCATACTCAAAAAAACAGTCTGCATGCACTCAAGAGTACACAGTTCATATGTAACTACCTCTTCCTTCTTTGGAAATACTCAGCAGTCTTGGATTTCATGAGGAGTTTAGCTACTCAAGACCAAACGGTGATCCCAGTTATGTAAGCAGGTCGGATAAATCAAGCAACGTGCAGTAGAAGGAGACTCAAGACTGGAAAGAAAAGTTGGTCTATCTCATACTAAGTGACTTTAGATTAGCATGCTTGAAGCTTAAATTCCCAAATCCAGCAATTAGCACAACAAAGGCACTGGGATGACAATGTTTCTAGGAAACTTGACAACTGTCTGGAAGGTAGGAAAAAGCATGGAAGAAATGTTTTTAAGAAGCTACTCTTGGAGTCAAAAACTACCAAAAAAAAAAAAAAGAAAAGAAAAGAAAGGAAAAGAAGAAAATAATCCAAATAAGGATATCTGAAAAAAGTAATATTATAGAAAACATGAGGCCTGTTTTTTAAATTATTCTTTGAATAATTAAGATAATATTTCTTGTAATACATAAACAGAAAAAAAAAAGAACTGTTTACAATATTCTACACTCTTTGAAAACAGGAAAAGGAAAAAGGAAAAATATTCTTCAGCTGGAAGAGAAAAGCTGCAACAGTCTTTACCAAAATGCAAAATAGCTACTTTAAAATTACAGTGGTTGTTCACTGCCAATTTTAAAGTTACAGTAAAAAAGGTTTCTTACACATTTTTGGATTAAACTTTCCCACTATGGTAAATCTGTAAAAAGAGTGACATATTAATAGGATTCCTTATAAGAAAAAAAAGTATCATGTTAATTGTTAGAAGGCTTTTTTTTAAAAAAAAAACCAACCATAAATTAGAAACTTATTTAGAGCAAATTTTAAGAAGTAAAAATCCTTAAGAGGCTCAATTCTACCCGCTTGCCAATTTAATTTCTTATTGATAAGTACCATAACAAAAAACACTAGCTATAAAATGCACCTCTAAAAAGCCAAATAAAATTAGAATTTATTCTAATTAGAGCTAGTGTCACATTTAGTCACCCCCATTAGTCTGAACACCTGTGAGTTTTTGGCCTGCAAGGAAGCACAGCTTAGGCTACCCCTGCAAGCGCAGTTGCTGATGCCCACCACCCATGCAGGCTAAGTTACTCATGAGGTCGTTCTCATGCCACTAAAATGTTACTCTGCTATGATCTGTGGCAATGCAGGATCTGCTTTACAAAAAGGTAAACTATCCAGATGGTTGGATTAGGCAGACGCCAGAGCGGGAACAGCATCAGACTTCATCTGAAGTCATCCCTGTTCATGAGTCAGGTGCCTCTAACCAAAGCCTGCAGGCAGTCCATAGTGCCCAGAAGCAAGCAGACCATGGTGCAGCAAAATGAGAGAAGGAGCTGCAGCGAGGTCATGGCTACAGGCTGTCTGTGCGGCAGAGAAAGCAGGTCATGGTGAGTGACAGTAACACAGCAAATCTGAGTAGGAATAGCTGCATCCTGCAGCAGCTGCAGGGCTGAGACTAGTCAGAAAGCAAAAGGTACTTGATCTTGAGGAGATGCAATTCGATAGCCTTGCAGGAAGAATGGGCAGTTTATTTGCATTTTGGTGAAACTAAACTTCCCTCTGCAGTGATGTCCTTATGAATTATTTCAGATCTAGCTGCCAGCTCTCTGTTTTCAGCCTTCTCTTACTATTCACTTTTTTCAGAGGAGTAAATGGTAGAGTCCACGTGAACAGAAGAGAAGGAAAAAGCAGAACCAAGGATGCAGTGGTGACTAACCAAGTGAGCAGTGCTTGTTTGCTTTTATTATTTTAAAAAAACTTGTTAAAAAATACATACCCCCAAAATACCCACATTAATATAAATTATTTACAGGAAGCCTCTGACTACTGGACTAACAACCCACAGAAATAAGTTAGTCATTATAAAAAAATGTTCCAGTATTCCTTGCACAGCTATTACTATTCTTACATCAGGGAAGAAGGGCATTCTCTCTTTTATTCAAGAAAATTGGCTCTTAATGCTTTTTTTTTCCTGAGAAAACTGTTTTGCTAGATATGTTGAATCTTTTACTTGATTGGAAATTACCTTAGTATTGCCTCTCCTAAGAGCTTACCATTTAAACCACTCTAGACAACTGGCCTAGCAGAAGGCTGTGCTGGCTCTTAGCATCCGGTTAAACACACAGAGCTTCTTTAATTATGGAAAGCACATTTAATGGACAAAGTCAAGTTGTGTGAGTAAGTGTTCTCCAAGCGCTAGGTGAAGAGGATCTCAGGCTAGAACTATCTCAGCCAAACTTTAATCTTCATCCATCTTATTGCCACAGAATTAAATGCAACCACATATATCATCAGAAACCTTTCCCTCTATTAAAAACGAGACATCAGACATTGATTCATTGGGCTATACCGACTCAGTGATGGAAATGTCAGCAATACGTCTCAGAAAGGGAGCCAAAAGCATGAGGAATAGTTCAACTTATGGGGTGCTGCTGTTAGAAATCTAAGAATTTATGTAAATCAACCCCAGACTTCGCTGTGTGGGGAGAGAGGGGAACTTGAACATCACCACGCAAAATGATGTGGTCCTACCGCATGCTCGAGCTTGTTCAGTTTACTGTAATACCCAATCTGCCAATATTAATTTCTTAATGAAAAACTTATATCTGGGAAACTACATCACCATCAAAGTGACAAAACCCACATCCTGCTTAAATTTCATTCACTTGAATGACATTTCCATGGAAAATCACTGCAAAAATTACCAAAGCTACAACAGAAGCAGACAAGGAAAAAGCACTATGTTTATTAAACTAAAAGCATGTCTTTCTTCAAAGAAGCCAGACCAACATCTTCACTAGGATCTACTCATTAAAAAAAAAAAAACCAAAACAAAAAGCCCCCCCCCAAAACCCCACACAACAGAATCACATAGAATCGTTGAAGTTTTCCGTTGAAAATAGAAACCACATTTCTATTGAATACCTCTGATAAAAAACCAGGTCTTTCTGTAATAGGAATGAAACAGTTAAATTCTAGATATCCTAAATACTCCCACTTTTCCCCACAGCTGAAGCTGTCTGCACATAATTTGAGAAAGTTGAATTAAAGGAAAAGAATACTGTATACATAACACGTTAAACTATGAGTATGAAAAGAATGTATGTGAAAATCCCGCATATTTTTTGTTTGCCTTTAATTAGAGATGGATTCCTGATCTTGATTATCCTAAGCAGAAAATCAAGACCAGTCCCTGAAACCAAGCAGTCTTCCCTTTGTGGGCCTCCTCTTGATTTATGTAGGGCTTTAAACAACACAAAAAAAAAAACCCCAGAGCTGGGGTTACTGTTCTTTCACATTAGTTGCTTTTTTTGAGGCTGCAGATGGGCCTGTGTTTTAGGATATTTATTTCTTGTTATGCCTTACAGTACAAGAAAAGAGAGAGCTGCAAAAAAGCACTACTGAAAGTGATACACTTTCAAAACCACATTTTGCTAATCATTTTAATTATCTTTTGATTAGTGGTCTACCCATTTTAAGATCATAGAATCACAGAATCATTGAATCATTTAGGCTGGAAAGGACCTTTAAGCTCATTGAGTCCAACTGTTAACCTAACACTGCCAAGTCCACCACTAAACCATGTCCCTAAGTGCCACATCTACAGATCTTTTAAATACCTCCAGGGATGGTCACTCAACCACTTCCCTGGGCAGCCTGCTCCAATGCTTGCTAACCCTTTCAGTGAAGAAATTTTTCCTAATATCCAATCTAAACCTCCCTTGGCGCAACCTGAGGCCATTTCCTCTTGTCCTATCACTTGTTACTTGGCAGAAGAGACCAACCCCCACCTCGCTACAACCTCAGGTAGTTGTAGAGCGCGATGAGGTCTCCCCTCAGCCTCCTCTTCTCCAGGCTAAACAGCCCCAGTGCCCTCAGCTGCTCCGCTTAAGACTTGTTCTCCAGACCCTTCACCAGCTTCATTGCTCTGCTTTGGATGCCCTCCAGCACCTCAATGTCTTTCTTGTAGTGAGGGGCCCAAAACTGAACACAGTATTCAAGGTGCGGCCTCACCAGGGCCGAGTATAAATGGATCACTTCCCTAGTCCTGCTGGCCACACTATTTCTGATACAGGCCAGGATGCCATTGGCCTTCTTGGCCACCTGGGCACACTGCCGGCTCATGTTGAGCCGGCTGTCAACCAGCACCCCCAGGTCCTTTTCCTCTGGGCAGCTTTCCAGCCACTCTTCCCCAAGCCTGTAGCGTTGCATGGGGTTGTTGTGGCCGAAGTGCAGGACCCGGCACTTGGCCTTGTTGAACCTCACACAATTGGCCTCGGCTCATCAACCCAGTCTGTCCAGGTCCCTCTGCAGAGCCTTCCTACCCTCAAGGAGATCAACACTCCCGCCCAACTTGGTGTCATCTGCAAACTTACTGAGGGTGCACTCAATCCTCTCGTCCAGATCATCGATAAAGATATTAAACAGAACTGGTCCCAATACTGAGCCCTGGGGAACACCACTTGTGACTGGCCACCAACTGGATTTAACTCCATTCACCACGACTCTTTGGGCTCAGCCACCCAGCCAGTTTTTCACCCAGCGAAGCGTATGCCCGTCCAAGTCACGAGCAGCCAGTTTCTCCAGGAGATGTCCCTTATGGCAACCCCTCTTGTTGGTTTGGATACTGCTACTTTTAAGCAAATTGAAAGTCCCCATTGCAGAGTATTTTGTGATAACTGGTCTTGGCTCATTCAAAACTGAAAATAGCACCCAGATACCTTGATTGGATCATTTTACCTAATGAGACATCAGTCACTGTGCCACAGTAACTGAGGCAATGACATTTTGGGAGAAGTTGCATTTTCAGTTGTTGCACATACTCAATAATATGACAAAGTCAAATTTCTGAAGTAGGTTGCCTGTGTGGTTCATAGCTGGCAGGGGGAGGGAGAGGAAGAAGGTAAAAGGAGAAAGGGAAAATTACAATGCTAGGAATAAATGGCATTCAATGCTAGGAATAAATGGTGAATTAAGGGGTTTACCATCACACATTTAACTGCCTGTTCTCTTCTTGCATGCACAGGGAAATATTTGAGACCTACAGCTCCCCCATAAAAATTTGAAAGATTTAGAGTCCTCTTTCTGCCCTGTGGCTACCTAGAGGAAGACAGGGAGGCTGAAGCTACTCTCCGTTCCTGTCACCCTCTTAGGTAAAGCAGCCAATGTCCCTACCCCTAGGAGGAGGGAGAGACTGGCTGATCTCAGATGAGCTGCAGTACAAAATTACACTGTCATCCAGCCCACTGGAGGGAATGCTGCACAGAAAATGTTGACCCAAGGGCAGAGAGAATAAGATGTGGCCAAAGCAGGAAACTCAGATCAAGACAAGACAGAGCAGGGGCCTGCTTCAGTGCGTAGCAGGGACTACATTGCCACGAGGGAAGCAATGATCCAGCAAGTTGTTAAATTAGATGTATGTGTTGGGTTACAAAAGCCATTACACAAAATAACCAAGTCTCAATCGTTTTACAAAATGAGTGAAAATAGCAGGCCAGTATAAGATGAAATGCCTATACCCTGGTCAAATTCTCATTAGCTGAATAGAGAAAAATAGAAAACCTGTTTTGCATTTATGTTTTCTCCTAAAGCCATAGACTAACACAACACTTTATGGCACCGACAATTTCTGAAGTTATCATGAGATCAGCCATTATATCTCATCTTTGTTTTACAACTTTTTCATCTGTTTCACATTTCTTGGCTCTTTTACACGGTACTTTTAACAGAAACCTGACCACCATAACTACAGCACTTATACTGTACAACTAGCTCGGAGGATATTTATGGCTCATCAGTGAGAATATATGAGGAACACAAGTCTTAGCAGACTGATAGAGTCTTTGTCATGGCAGATTTCACCCTGCACAGCAAGAGCATGTGCACAGACGTGCTATATGAGAGGTCTGTAGCAATGCCAGCAGAGCAGAGGATAAACTCTCCTTGGCTCAGTTGGCCATAGGTCCCATGTTTGCCATTCTGAGGTGACCCCTGTATGGGCAGTTTCTTCTGGAGTTCCACACCCATCTTGAGCCCAGCACTCAAATGTAGTTACCGCACTCCTAAAACTTTTGTGAAGTTGTTCCCTTAATTTCATTTCAAAGACCTGCAAGACGAATTACTCAGCCAGTAAAGAAACTTAACCAAATAATTCTGCATAAGGATAACCTTTCATCAGTTATTTTTTATTTGAAAGTTACTTGCAGTTGCAATTGCTTTTATTAAAACTGTATTTCTGCAAATCTTTAACACTGAAACACCAGATTCTCCTTCAATCACCTTTAAGGAGGTAACTAGTACCATTAATCAAGTCCAGGTTAATTCAATAACCTTGTATAGGCAAGTAACTGAATGCTTATACTGTCTGTCACTTCCATGCATACTACTTAGTCACTTTACAATATGGTTGTGTGAAATAGTTTGTATATGATTAACATTGGTGCATGGGTCCTCAGGGGTGGAAGAACAATGTTTTACATAATGGTTGATGAAAACAAAGGGAAAAGATTTGTATGGAAAGCGGTACTGGGCAAGGGGAAAATAACAAAAAGTACATTCAAAAAGGGAAGACACCAGTCATAATCTTCTTTTAAAGTAAAGTTACTATAAACATTATGAAATTTAAGTGTAAAAGCTGTAGACTATGCCTGACTCCTCTCATGTGCTTACAAGTGCACACCACACAGCAGAAGGCACAGGAGAGTGAAGAAGCGATGCAGAACTGCATCACAACTTGTACCACCCTGGAAACATTCAAGGTCAGGTTGGACAAGCTTTGAGCAACCTGATCTAGCTGAAGATGTCCCTGCTCATTGCAGGGGCGTTGGACTAGATGATATTTAAAGGTCCCTTCCAATCCAAACCATTCTATGATTCTATGATTCTATCACAGGGCTCAAGGACACAGCATGATCTCAGTAATGGGTAGATCCAAATCTTCTAATTGCATTGTAAGTGTTTCTCTTCCATGAAAAGAAAAAAATAATCTCTAAGAAATGCCAATGTCATATATCTTTATTAAGGCAACGTTTAAATTACCAAGTGGTATTCTGCACTCTTGAAGCATTGTTGAGGTGAATGGTCTCAAAACTCAAAACATCTTCTTTGAGTGATTCCTGTAATGCACATACCTGCTTATCTGCTTTTGAAATCACATTGAAATGAACTGCATTCACTGTGCTATAACAAATGCCTGAAAAAGCAGGACTCTAAATTGTATAGCTTCATTCTTAGGCACATGTTTCTATTTAACATCCTGTATTCCCTTACCCAACATTAAACTCCCAAACTCATTTCACTACTAACAATCTCCATAGTAAAATAACCTCATGCAATACTACTGGCATTGTAAAGCAGATGATCTCAAGAGGCAACACACAGCTCTGTCCTTTGATGCACATAGGAGCTGGACAGAAAGGTCCCCCTGAAGAAAGGGATGGTGGACACGTAACAACTTTATACCAAACTCAGAACAGGTCCAAGGTGTTCAACTTCATCTTTGCATCACCCAGTGCAGGCAGACTTTATATTCCTTTTCTTGCCAGCTCAAATGGGCAGGATGGGAGAGAATGGAGGAAAGAAATATGAAGCCATATCGTTGCTGTGGTACCTTACCTTTGTTTTTCAAAACCCAAAATGGGGTTTTTACCTTGACCCAGTGTTCCAGAGGCCACTAGGTGTTACTAAGGAACCCTATCTCAGTACGGTCAGTGGCAAAGTTCTTTTTAAGGATGAGACAAAATGTTTAAAATTGCCTAGAAGAGAAACACTTTCCTATGAAACAGTAGGATTTTTTTTTTACCTATATACTTTACTTCGGAGCAGGAGCACTAGAGATCAAAAGAAGCATTAAGAGAAATTCTCATCAAAGACTGTTTGGGATCATCTAATTTTTGCTTCGCCTCTGATTACTGAGGAAAAATAGATTCCTTTAGTAAGTTTTTGTCATGCTGTTTGAAATAACAGCATGTCATTAAGGACCCTAACCGTGCAGCAGAGTACACCAAAATCAATACCACACTTTCGTTCAGGGGAGTCTGGTGTGTATTTACAATGCTGTGGATCTAGATGCTGTAAAAGCCTGCTTGCCGTAATAACAGTGGAGTTAGCACACTGATACACATCTTGGCATTTCACCATTGTGCCCTCACATATATTCAGTTTTTGTGCAAAATTACTTTGCATGAAGTTTGTCTCTTTTTCATCACCGTGTTGACAGGATCACCTTTCCCTGTGAACAGGAAAGAGAAGAACAGCTAAAAGACCTATCTGTTGGTGAGGTTCTTGTAGCCTCCTCACTGACTCTAATCAATTGCAAAATATTTGCAACTTGCAAACAGGAGAAAGTCCCTTCTTTGTTCCCAGGACGATAGGTCTGAGGTAAGTCAGCTGCTGTACCACTGTTTTCCAGCTTGAAGATATTTTGATCCAAGCACAGTGACATCAGTAAAGTCTAATGCATTTTTCCAAAACAAGTTACTGTTTTTCCTCATGAACAATTTTTTCATTTGAGCAGGTCTTTCTTCTTACGTGAATTCTAAACACACGTGCCACATGCCAAACACACTGCAAATTATCTATCAGATCTTGTTACAGGTACATATGGTCTCACATATTTCAATAACCATGACAAAATTTGTACACAAAATTTGTACACGTAATTTTTTTTTAATCACTGAAAGAAATAAACCTGCCTTAAGTCTATTGAAATTATGAGAATGGCACTGGTGAAAAGCAAAAGAGGAGAGCACCCCCTTCTTCACTTATTCATACAAAATTCTCTGTATTTTCTTCTTCACACCCTGTTGATCATTTAAGTAAAATTATTTATTGTAGCAAAGCTGTTTTGGTGCATCCAGGATATAAAGGACATTTGTGTAGTTGTCTACTGTGGGAAAGCCAAAGTCTGAGCAACCGGAGACAGGAGTCATTAAAAAGTTCAGGTTAAACAACACATAATTGGGGATTGATTTATGTACAAGATTTGTGTTTGGTCAAAACAGCTCAAACAGGCAAAGGCTTTGGTCACATTTGTTTCATGTCTCTCTGCAGTCTGTGGCGATCAATTGAGAATATATGATTAAGTTCATTATTATTAACAGTAAGCTCTGGGAGCAGATCTTTTTGCTGTAAGTCATCTGACTTCCATGGAGTTAGTGCACACTCATAATAGGAGACATCCTTTTATGCTTCCAGGGCCTCAAATCTTTCAAAGAGTACCAGTGGTGGGAAGGGCAGGTTATTAAATTTATGTCCTGGAATGAGTGCATTTGCTTTCAGCACAAGGTTTTTGCTTCCATAGGATAGCCCAGCATTCAAGACTATCTGCAAGTCTTTACAGGAATAGGCACGAAAGCTGAAACTCAAAATTATGTAAATGCCACAGTGTTGACCATGACAGTCCCTAACTTGTGGGTGCCTGGTTTCCAAGGAGGGATCCAAAACCTAACTCAGATATTAAGGCTTCTTTTACAGCACACTGTGTGAGTTAAAGATCTGACAAAGGAATCCAAACCAGTCAGCCTCTAAGTCAGCAGCTGCCTGAAATCAGTCATTGAGTTGAGGTCACTTAAAACTACCCAATAAAAGTACTCATGAAAGGAAAGAATGAAGAGAAGGAGTGGGAGGAGGAGGTCAAACCAGCTGCTCTCTGCTGCTCCGCTAGCTTGGCATTAGAAGCAGATGGCTGCCTCTACCCAAGAACTAACCATAGATCTCTCCTGAGGGAGGTGCCTAGCAGCAGCAGAATGGCAGAGGTGTCACACTAAACAAAATACCAAGTAGTTCCAGGAGTAGGAATTCAAACACACAACTCCCCTCACCCAGGTGAATGTCCACCTCATCCACAGACAGCCATACCTACCTCTTACACTGCAGCTCAGATTATTTGCTGTTCTTCAGTGTTGACTGAAGATGTCAGAAGTGTCACTCTGCAGCACGCCTGACTGCTAAAACGATTTGCAGATTACTTGGGAAACACAGGTTTCAGCCTCCCTAGGGCCAAGAAGAGTTGAATCAGAGTTTTCCACTTCCTGAGAGGAGAAATGTTGTAGTCACTATCTTGCTCGCCTCTCTAGCTCAGCACGGAGAGAACGGCAACCACTGTTACATTTGTAGACTCTCGTGGGTTAGGTCTGTTCTGAGAACATCTACAAAATTAGGAAGGCAGGCAAAGAAGGTATAATTTCTTGATCCTAGTAGGGACCCTCACATAGGAGTTGGCCTGACACTTAGACTTGTATGGACTCAGGTGCTTATGGTCAGTGTCAAAACCAAAACAAGAGGTGAAATACAGCGCTTAAGCATAGAGGTTAGGGACATGCTGAGTAGGACCTCTGTGGATTGATTATCATTTTCCAACTTGAGTAGAGTGGAGGGGCACATTTTATTGGAGAAGTTGGTGGGGTAACAGTGTAGAAGCATTTAACTTCAGTTACACCTATAAAAGCAACCAGAACATCAAACTAGAGAATTACAAGTCCACATAATTCACTGGGAACATATACAGTTGAGTAGCTGCTTGAGATGACCCCCCAACCATCCCATCGAAGAAAAAAGCTTACCTCAAATCCTAAAGAGGTTTCCAAATGCATTTAAATTTTCTTTAGATTAGGGAAAAATCTTTTTATTTCATACTGTACAGCAGCTATTTATAATTAAGCATCTGACTCTATGTAAAATAAACTAGTTGATAATTACCAAAGATGACCAACGAGCACTCCTGTGAAGATACTCTCAGCTATGAGAAAAATAATGCTAGATATATTAGTAATGCTAGATATTTTAATAGTCCCCAAAATGAGACAATCTAGCAGACTTGGCAAGAGAAAATAAAGGTCAGGAACCTGACTCAAGCAAGCACTGATGACCTGCTGGCAATATACAGAACATGCTGTTTTAATGAATTCCACTGCTGGAACAAAAACTTGATACAACCAAACAACCGTGTTTGTTTAGCACAGTTGTGGGCTTTTTTGTAATCTATTTGATGGTGCAAGAGAAAAAGAGGTCAAAGCATACTGTGTACAGAAATGTTATTTTCATTTGACAAATCCATTCAAATAATTTTTGCCTGATTAATCTAGTCCTGAATGTGGACTACCTAAGTTTATTTTCTATGGGTTTCTTTACATTTTGATTGGCCCTGGAACTCAGTCTTTTGCAGGATAAAATTTTAAATACGCTGTCATAGTTTCCCTTGCATAAAAATCCTTAAGCCTCAGGAAAACTTTTCAATAGCCTTGTTTAACACACTAGCGACGCAAGAGTTATGCAGAGACTTAGCAAATCAGTGTTTAAAAACTGTGTGTGGTGGTACAACACAGCCTGAGGTTCTGGACATGTCATAAACCTATCCCAGTGTTACTCAGAAATTACTGTCAATTGGGTCATGCAGATCTAAATTTGTGATGCACACAATGGCCAGAGCTTGTCTCACGGTGCAATGATAAACCCCAGACACATAAAGCATCTGGTATGCCTGTGTTCAATGACCTGATCAGCTAAGATTTCCCACTGTTGCTACCACTATCCAAAATAAAACATGAAAACTATAGAAACAGCTCCATACTTACAGTCATGACCACACTACTGCACAAAGCAAAACACTTAAGTGAACTGGAACTGTCGTAGTGATTAGTAATAAATAGCCAGAACAAATCTGATAGACGCAGAAACCTGTATTCTCTCAGTTGCATGACTGACTTGTCATTAAAAAAGCCGACGTTGCAGGTAAAAAGTAAAGAACCTCGGTTGGTTTCATAACCACTTTGAATACTGGAAATGTATTTCCAAAATAGGACATCTCTCATCTCCAATGTTCAAATTGGAGATAATTGATGATCATCATAACCAGCTGATGGTTTTGGATAGCCAAAAATTTTCATTTTATTAAAACAGAACCTGTTTCAGGCATTCTCAGTTCTTGAAATATAGACAATGGCCAAACTGATCTGCAGGTGTTAAAGCTTGTTTTCATGATAAGTATACTAGAAGGTAATTTTGGGTAGTTCAGCAGCTAGTGATATGTCTTTCATAAGAGAGAAATCTAAAACAGCACAACACAGATGATAATGTATTCCATATAAAGTACCAGAGCAGCATTGTGGTCTAGAAAGCATGACGAACTTCCTGCTTTGCTTCCTGTTTTAATCATTATGAACTACTGATGTTACAGGGTCAATGAATCTACGGAAATTGCTAGAAGCAATTGCAGAGCCAGTTTGCTGGAAATAATGAGAACTTCCAATGATTTGTTAACCTACAATAATAGTATCGGCACACATGGACAGCTGTCAGCAGAAATTCAAGGTGGCAAGTGTTATCTACTGGCTGGCGTACGATAGGGCTGCCCTTACGACTCTGCGTCCAACAACCTTGGCTCATCTCCCTGCTTCAGAATTTTCTCACCTCTTATGTTTTCCAGTCTTTTTATTTCCTAGTATCATAACTAAAGCTAAGTTTATCACATGCAGCCTGCCACTGTTGTTCACTTGTTTCTTAAATGGTTATCTTATGCTATTTATTGAAGTATTTGATGCTAAAGAAGATTTTAGGCCTATTAAAAGAGTCAAGAAGTAATAGGTCACAGCAATAACAGCCACATGGGAATTTTGATCTTGGGTGCTGAGTGAGTGTCAAGGTAGATGAAAAGGTAAAAAAAAGAGGAGAATGCAAAAAGAGGGTGGAAAGACAGACAAAGGAAGAAGCAATTGGGAGGGAAGAAAAATTAGAAATTAGATGAGAAAGCAGAAAAAAAAAGATAAAAAAATACTGGAAGGGCTTAGTTGCCTCTCATAAGTAAGTTTCCTCAGATTCTGAAGAAAATATGACTGCTATCTGCAATTACACAGGAAAGCTGAGATCCTTGCTACAGGCAGCTTCTCGCAGTCCTGTGCCCTGGGGAGAGCCAGGAGCTGCTGGTCTTTCTCAGAAGCAGGAGGAAGCAGTGTCTACCGCAAAGAAAGGGGTAACATAAAACATTGCAGAAGGGATCAAAAGCAAGGAATGTGTCCTGAGACCACCTCGGGAAAACCAGCAATCAGGAAAGGTGTGACAGTGCTTGAGATGGAGCTCTGAGAGGGTCAGAGCTTGTTAACGGGACCAGACACTTATCAATGGCTGATGGCTACTGCGCCCATCACAAAAGCTGAAAATTTCGGTGAGCATGATATACTCCCTCTTCAGCAGCCGGCTGCAAGTGTACACAATTATTGCCAACATCCCATCCTCCGTGATACTCCTCATCTCCGAGCAAACAACAACTGGATGAACATGTTAAGAAAAAGGGGAAAGAAGGCTGATGGGCAGGAGACTCCAGTGCCTACGGTCAGAAGGGGCACCCGTAGGTTACTGTCCCAATGGACTCAGCACCAGCTATGCGTGCAGGAGAGAATTGGGATCCGCTGGGGCAAACTGGTTTCTCCAGAGCAGCCTTTCCCTTAGGATAGACAGCAGAGGTACTTATTAATAGAAAGGCCAATCCTATGGCAAAACTGAAGAGAAGCTAAGTATTGCACTCTTCAGGTAGAGAATTAACACAAATGAGTTAACAAAAGTCTGGTTTTTAACTGTGGAAGAGAATAAATATATTTTTCTACCCTTTTATAACTGTGAGGACAACCAGAAAATGCTTCCAAAATTGATACCATACGTGCAGATTAAAACCAGGCTGCAAGCCAAATCCTCCTCTTCAGTTTCACTGGCGGAGCCCAGCAGACTGCCACAGAGCTATGCTCGAGCAGCAGGGAAAGAATTTGACCCTTTGACTGCTGCATCAAAAGCAGCTAACTTCCCACTGTATTTGGCAGCCTCAATATTAAAAGTTGCAAGTGGCTTTGTGCTCAGAAATGTATCGATTTTCTGCTAGGGTAGTTACGTGCTGATGTCCTCCTGCCCTGCTCTCTCTAAAATTACATTCCCTCTCCCCTGAGGCAGCATAACTGGCATCCCCAGAATTGCCCCTGTCTAGCTGTGGACATAGTGGACTGTGTTGGTCGCTGATGAAGGAGGTTCCTCCATCTCATCGATACATGAACACATACAGCACTCTTATGTAAAAGGTAGGAAAACGAAGAACACTAGGATAAATTACTTGTTTTGATCTTTGCCACCTTCCTTTCCCTCCATTCACTAATCACTCTCCCAACATAGATAATCTGTCAAAATAAAAGATGACGATTTTTCAGCTAGGCTATCATTTAACTTCTTCATTATTCCAAATGGTCCACTTTCATACCTACGTACTCAAGTATAAAATGTGCTACCAGTCATTTTCAAAGTCAGGCGACTCAAATGTTAGGGTTTATCTCATGATCACAACTGGTTAAGATTTATTTTTAAGGAACAGAGGCTACATATTGTATATATGAACAAGAATGTAGATTCCCAAAAGAAGAATATACAGTACTTTGTGGTAAAGCTAAACCTTGAAATGCAAACCTGAAGTTAGTGACGCCTATTTACACTGTGAAATTCTGGACTCTCTCTCTCTCGGTAAGGACTGAAGACTAGAGTATCTTACTCAAATGATAGATATAAAAAGTATCCCAAGTGAAAAAATAAGCACTCACAGGATGAAAACAGCTATTTTTCTACCAGATGTAGTATACTCTGCACTCAAATACCTTATAAATGCTAAACCTGCTAAAGCCAAGCAATGGAAAGTTTTGCTGTTGTTTATAAAGAAGCTCACACTGAATGCAACCTTCATATACAAACTTGATTTGTCCTAGGATACAGATTTAGTTAAGCGCACCAAGCAGTTTAGGGAAAGGCAGGGATGCCACTTAGCCAGACCTCACAACAGCTGATGCTGAATTCAGTTTTCAGGTGATGAATTCAAGAAAATGGGAAAGGGAGGGAGGAGAGCGGGAAAGAGCACCTCGGCGCTCTATTTTCTAATGTTATGTCCCTGCTGCAGCCATGAAACCTTCTTCAGTTCCTTATCCCTCCGCAGAGCTCCCTGCCTTCCAGCCCCTATCCTTTTCTTCACCAGCTCCCGTCCTGTCCCCACAGACCTGTTGTAGCCCATGTTTCTACCTGACCCCCTCCATAGGCCTGGCTCCCCGTCTGCTTGCTGAGCCAGACCTGCTCCCTTCTCCAGCACCAGGAACTTCTTTCCAGTCCCCGTCTCTCCTTGCTGGCAGTGTTCGAGGCAGTGCTGCTTGGATGCTTACTAAGAGCTCGGATGCTCACGTTTGTCACTCAGCTTCCTGGATTCAACTAGACCAAAAAGGCATCGCCTCCACCAAGAGCAAGCAGACAATTTTCTCCAAGGTTCAAGCCTGGTACATGCTTTTCCAGAGATGGCAGATCCCATCCGAAAAAAAACCACCACAAAACCAATCTCACTGTTTTAATATACTACAATGTTTATTCTTCATACCTTGTTTATTCTTCATAACTTCTATTTTTAGATATGATTAAAGTTTTGGCTAGTCCTGAAACAATGCAGCACAAAGCACCAAGATAGAAAATTTCAGATCAATTTTTCTTTTTTTGGCAGGGGCAAAACTATATGTAACATCTCAAAGATGAAACCCGACCTGCTTAATATGGTACAGGGATACAAGAGATAGGACAACTTGGTAAAAGAGAGTCATCAATAAATTTCAGAATGAATGGTAATACTCATAGTGTTGAGGGAAACAGTATGCATGGGGCATCTTAAGCAGCCAAGCACTGCTATGGGCACTGCAGTTGATTAGCGTTTCCACTGGTATCTGTTCCCTTACAGTTCCAAGAGCCTCCTGTCACATATGAGGCCACTACAAGATGAAGTAGTCCATCTCTGGACTCTTTCTGTACAAGATAAGGTAATACAATCTCATTAGATCCTAATATAGCCAAAAGAGTTTTATGAATTTAGTTTTTGCATGTGTTTCCAAAAAAAGTCATGTATAGAACATCACACTAAGATAACAGCAAGGCAAAAGGAAGCTTATGAAGGGTGCTTGTAGCTACACAAATAAAGCTCAAGTGAGGTGACAGCAATGCTTACAGTTGATGATTTAACGTTAGCATCTGGTCACCAAGACTTTCATAGGAGGTATTGAAAACAGTCAGGTCTTAGAGTACCTTCACACAGTCTCTCCTTTTTTCCTAATAGGTGCACTTCAGCATCCTTAGAAAGCGCTCTTCCATCTTCAGAGGGAGAAGCCTGAGCTGGAGCGACATGGCCAGTTATAGCCACTGCAGTTACAGATTTTTATGGATTGGTTGGAGGAGTCCAGCGAAGGACAATGAGGATGATCAAACAGTTAGAAAATAGGACCTATGAGGAAAGATCAAAGGCATGAGACTGTTTAGAAAGGGAAGAGAGAGACACGACCACCTTCAAAATGTAAAGGGTAAGTTTAACCCAGACAGGCAGCAATCTCGGATGCTTACATATGATTAAAATGCGGAGAAGAGATTGAAACAGTGAAGAGGAGACTTGTCCGAAGCAGCTCAGAAAAGCCAAGAACAAAATTCAAGCTTTTTCATGATTGATCCCATGCTCTCGCCTGTAGCCATTATTTCCTCTACACTGTTTAGGTGACAGGCTTTTTCTGAATAGAAGATAATGAATGACTGTCATTTTATACACAAAGCAAAGTTTCTCCTGTGGAAGCCTTACCTGAGACTGTTTTGTCTTTATACTTATCAGTTGTTTTCTTTCCAACTATTCTTATTCTCGTTTAGATTATGTGCATCCAGCTGTCTATAGAATCTCATTTCTTTCCTAATAAAACAACAGTATAAAGAACAGCCAGAAAGCCTACTTGTGAAAGGTGAGGTAGGCAAGGGATAAATAGAACAATCTAGCAGTCAGGTTTCCTGTAATCTGGTGACAATCATCCTTCCGGCTTTCACTTCCTAGGACAACATGAACAATACTCATAAATCACAGTAGTGTATCTAATACAAGTAGTAATTAGCTTACTGTATTTTCGCTATCAGGTCTGAGTTGACATTATTGCATTTTGAAACTATAAAATAAGTTTATGGGGATCTTCACAATATCAATGGATGCTCCATACTTTTTGAAAGGAAGCTGTCCGTAGCCTTGAGGAAGAAAGTCTGCTCCCCAGGTACAAATTTGTAGCTGCAAGTTTGAAGCTGGGCAGGGAGGCTCCCTGCAAGCCTGTTCAATTTGCTACTGGCTTGGAATTTGCTACAGCTTAAGTGAACCCCAATAACAGTATGTTTGAAGAACCATATCAAATCCTAGAGCCATGGGATGACAGATGCCCTGTCAAAGAACAATCCCATTCTCAGGCACATCACAGATGCAGCACTTCATGTCTTCTCTCACTATTCTAGAAGTACTCACTGCACTGTTTGCAGGAATGGCCCTTTGAACAGTTCAGCCAGCAGAGTGATACAATGAGCAAAACACGGCTATTCAGCTACATCTGCCTTCTACAATGGGTAGTGATTTTTTAAGTGAAATCAGCATGCTGAGGATGTGCCAGCTGGACACAGCAAAACAGGGATAGCATTCTGTTAAGCAAAGAAAGAAAAAGAAAGACAGATATTCAATGAAGTACATTTGACCCTCAGTTTGGAAACCCAAAGAGGAAAGTAACTGTTTACAAGAACATCTCAGAAAGAGAATCTCCAAAGACATGAAAGTCCAAATTTTCTGGTTGCCCATAGAGCCAACTACCAATCTCAACATGTGGCAGATAATTTGACTGTAGGTAATGCATTCTAAATTAAGTTGGCTATCTAGTGAGCAAGTTGCTTTTAGTTAGGTGCCAAAAAACATCAAATCCATAGGGAGTCAGGATGCTCAAGCATTTTGAGAACATACTCAGAAAGAACAACGGTGTTATAAACTAGGTAGGACTCCCCTTTATCTTATTTTTTCATTTGAGGAACCAAACTCCTATATAACATATGAAGCAAAAGACGCTGATTTACTAACGGTGTTATTCAGAACATCATTCCTCCAAGTGATCTCTTGTTAGGCACTATGTGCAACAGACCAAAATGTAAATCAGTGCAATAAGTCATGGATCGTCATAACCACAGTTTTTGTTGGCTTTCTGGGAATTTTCTTAGACTGCACATGATTAGTGCAAGTAAATGATATATGCAGTCACTTTTTTAGTATAAATAAACACCACTGTAGAGGGAACATCTTTTAACAGATGGAACTGCCAATCAGCAGTTTCTTAATTTTTTTTGGTAGAGAATAACCTCCTCTTTGGCGCTGGGAGCAGTATGTAAGTGAAAATCATCATTTCATGCACCTGTCTGTGACAATAACTATATTCCCCTGCTCTGCATGCAAAACCATCACCAGTTTGGCATTTGATGTCTTTAAACAAACATACGCGATTGTAGGAAAAGGTGAGATTTAGAATGGTCTCTGGTTTTGTAGGTAGCTGAATTCTTAATTTTTTAATTCTTTCATGGTGTTCACAAAATAGAGGGGTCATCCTTGTTCCAGTAGAAAGATTTTTGACAAAAGCCTTGAATTCTCAAACTTTGCGCGCTGGGGTGAGAGCTCACTCCTTATGTAGGATGTTTATGGGATCAAATTCTGACACATGTGAGAGACTACTTCAGATACAGAGACTTTAACAGAAGGCATCTTTAAGGTCAAACCTAATAACCAGAAAGGACTTGCATACAGCAGCAGGTGACTGTGAGATGTGCGTGAAACTCAAGTGGGGAAACAAAAGTGGAACATGGGAATATCTGAGAGTTTTCTCAGAGATATTGTACCCTCTGGCAAGTCTGCCAGATATCTGACACCAGTGTGTGCACAGAATGCCACATCCTACTGAGATTACTACACTGTCAAAGGTATAACAAAAGAATTAATAGAAAAAACAGACCAGAAAAATTTGCATTATTTTTTCCTAATAAGTCACATATTAGACAATGTAAATACCTCAAAGTTCAAGTTCCGTAGAAACAAAACAAAATAACTCCCCTCACCCCATAACACCACATTTTGTTGCTTTCCAAAAGTCCTGATATAAACACTTTTTTCAGCAAGCAAGCAACAAGCCAACCAAGCATTGGAAGTTTCGAACCATGACAGGGTACTGATGTCAGCCAGAAAACAGAATTCATCATGAGTTAATAAAAAAGGGGGGAGAGGAGATAGGTTTTAATCATTTACAATGAAGTAATAGGGAAAAAAAAAAAAACCAGCAAGAGAATAGGAACTCTAGATTTTTTCATTTGATACTGCAAATAATGTAGACGTATTCTGTACTCTACGGGTCTGATGTTCAGGAAGCTTTAGCGTCCAAAATTTAACTGTACCAGGAATTCTCTGGGATACTTAGCACTTCTAAAACCAGGCTGTTTCTCTTGTTTCACTGTCCAAACACATTGGCCTCCTGTAATATCCTAAAAATGAATAGCTGAGATTGACATATCCCATGCTCTGGCTGCTTTAATTTTTTTCTTCTGTATTGTGGAAGCCACTGTTGAGTGATAGAAAGTTAAATTTGGGTCCAGATTAAATTTAATCAATCTTAGTGTTAATCTCAAATTTAACACAATCACTTTCCAGGAAAAAAAATAATATTATCTCTAATACTGGGTCCCAATTAAAATAACCTCTCTGGCTTGAATGCCAACATCAGAGATGAGAGACCAAACTAATATGCTTTGCTTGGCTGGTTATCTAAGTCTTTCCACTGGCACTTTCTCAACCTGACAGCAGTGGAGGAAGGCAAAGGCAGCAACAATATTCTGGGGCTTGCTGTCAAGATGGGAGACAGAAGAAAGCAGCACACAGTGCTATGAAAAATGTTGAATGTGGTTGGGAATCACTGGTGTGTAACTGGTCCTAACTGAAATGTTTCATAAACATACTTAACTCAAGAAATATTTTGTAATTTCCTCAAATACCGCCCCCACTCTGCACACGCACCTCTCTCATTATGGACTTAACGCACAGTGCAAGCATCTCCCTTTCACTTGCGCAGCGAGAGGGTTTTGACATGTGAAATCTTTGGACTATTGCAAAGTTACATGCATGTGTAACCCTCCTGCCAGAATGCAACTGGCAGCAACAAGGATATGGTTTACATTTAAAAGAGTTTTTAAAAGAATACTGGCTTGACCCTTCTCCGGGGAAGGGGGAAAATGCCTGAAGTATAACTGTAATGACAATTTAAATTTTTTTTTTCTGCTGAAGAGAAATGCTAAAGCCACCTAGTTGCATCCTGGTCCAGCTGCAGCTCAGAGGATTAGTAGCCATGAGATTTTCCTGTAGTGGGTCTTGCTACCTGCCATGAACTGTTCCTCCCTCTGCCAGTCATGCATCAATCCACCCCTCTTTCTAACAACAGTGATAACTTCCCTGCCGCTCTGCTCACAGTTTGTTATTTCAGCTCTTTAGAAAGTGCGGATAACATGGAAATACATTCCATCAGGAATCTCCCTTAAAGGTGATTCTTCAGCAGCTGCTTTTGTATCTTGGCTCTCAAGAAACTCATAAGAAGCCTCTTCTGTGCCAGAGCTTGCCGAACACTTGCAGAAAAATATCTCCTGTCCCTTTCTCTTCTCTTCTCTGTCCACTTTAACCTTTGCACTTCAACACTGGAAGCAACTCCTGCACGCCAGGGGACGGGTTCACCTCAGGCACAGTTAGGGTTAATTGGCCTGGACTTCTGCATACTGCTACAGCCTTTCTCAGCTCTCCTCCCAAACTTACTAATGCATGCAAACCTGATATATTTTAGGCTTGACCATTGGTCTCCCTTGTCTTCCCCTCGCCCCCTGAAATGGAGACAGAACATTCCTCCTTTTTTAGGTTTCTCTGCCCTCTGGTATTTGGGCAAAGTGGGGAAGTGCAATGTGAGGGGTTAATATTCTTTTTAGGCCTCGCCAACAGGCTTATATATATATTTTACAACTTGCAGGTTTCCCCAGTGAGAATAAGCTGATGTAAATGACATTTTCTGCAGCCATCCAGGTCCTCTACAGCAGTGCTCTTGACTGCTCAGGCCAAGAACCTGAGAAAAGATTGAAAATGCCCCCACAGCAGAGAAGAGAGAGGGGTATACGAACAGGTCCGGGTCTTTGACCACAGAGAAAATAGGAGAGAAAGTGGGAAGGTGAGATACATAATGTGCATGACTTCAGGCAGCAGGATGCTGGGAAGTAGAAACAGTGAGAGGAAAATGTGGACATTGTCTGGTGCTGGGAAAAGTAAGTAATGACCAGTCAAGAAAAGTGCTGAGAAAGCCCCATCACAACACAGTAGCAAGGAGGATAGAAGAAATTTGGATAATGGGGTGGAAGGAGTCAAAGCTATACCGAGGATTAGGAAGAGCTGAGCACTTGGCTATTTCTCCCAGAAAAGCGATGCATTCACATTGCATGTGATTCCTGCACAACTGCCCTCAGCATGGGTGTCAAAGAGCATGGTACCTGCTTGGGGGAACTAGCCCAAAACAGCCCTGTGTCAGGAGCTGAAGAGTCACTGTCCCAACCCCAGCCCAGCCCAACACACAGGGCCTGAGCTTCTGCCATCCCTGCTCCGCTTCTCCTGCCTAGACCTCTTCACCATTCCTTCCTTCAGTGCCTCTCCCTCCCGCTTGTAATGAAATCTTCTCAACCTCTTTTACAAAGGCTAATAGAGGAGGTGATGCTGAACAGATCCATGGCTTCTCATTTGGAAGGAAAAGCACTGCAAGCACAAAAATGTCAGGGAAGAGGCGGGGTGAGGGGCAGGTGATGCCAGGTCTGTTGGTCTCAGCTCCATTTGCTAAGTCCCTGATGTCCCGAGGAGATAGAGGTTGTCAACTGAAGCAATATGATGAGGCTACATGGGTGTGCACAGACACAAAAGCTCTCACTCTTTGTGCATTAAAAAAGGAAAATGAGAGAAGCTACTAAACTCCGTATTTTCACTTTATGAACCCCAGGGCTGGCAAAGACAAGTGTTAGGTGCTTTTGGCTTTAAGCAGGAAAAAACAGACCACCATCCCAATGAGTAATCTACCTAGACTAAATACCGCTAAGAGGGAGAGGGGGAGGGAGGAGGAGGAAGGGAAAAGGAAAGAGATAAGGGGAGAAAGAGGAAGAGCACATAACAATGGCAAGCTCTCTCCTCCTGGGTAAATTTATCCAAAATCAGAATACTTTCTGCACCTCCAGAACTTCTGAAGTGGTCAACCAGAGGAGTTGTTTTCTTCTTAAGAAGTTATGTTTTACAGCGTTATTGCTGAAGATAGCACCTAATTTTTCTAGCTGGTTTTTTTGACTCTCCACATGGGAGAATCATGCACCCTGTCCACAGATTACGACCTAAAAATTCCTAAGTGGATCTATGATTTCAAGTGAACTGACACACTGCTCTGTGCCTCACCTTAGGCCAGCCTGGAGGGGGAATCAACAAGTCTGTGTTACAGAAAGGTTCAGAAATCAGAACTATTTCTCCTCCCCCAAAATTCTTCCACAGTGCTTCATTAGAAACTTTCTAAAAAAGTGGAGGTTTAGTATCTCTTTGGAGAAGCTATTCCCAGCTTGGTAATAGTAGATACCAAAAGAGATTTCCTCTGCCATCTCTTCTGCTTCCCTACATCACTTTCATCCCTTAAAAAAGAATCTCAGATCCTGCCTAATTTCTGAGAATCACAGAATCATAGAATCATAGAA
>NW_009197590.1:0-6773 GCF_000690835.1 Fulmarus glacialis | reverse complement strand
ATCCCTGTACTCTTCTTGAGTTGCCTGCTTGGTGTCCCTTCTTCCGAAGGTGGTAAACTCTCCTTTTTTTCCTGAGTCCCAGCCAGAGCTCCCTGTTCAGCCAGGCCGGTCGTCTTCCCCACCCGTTCTTCTTATGGCACATGGGGACAGCCCGCTCCTGCGCCTTTAAGACCTCCTTCTTGAAGATCGTCCAGCCTTCCTGGACCCCTTTGCCCTTCAGGACTGTCTCCCAAGGGACGCTCTCGACCAGTGTCCTGAGCAGGCCAAAGTCCACCCTCCGGAAGTCCATGGTAGAGGTTTTGCTGGCCCCCCTCCTTACTTCACCAAGTATCAAGAATTCTATCACTTCAAGGTCGCTAAGCCCAAGCCAGCCTCCGACCACCACATCTCCCACCAGGCCTTCTCTGTTTGTGAACAGCAGGTCAAGCGAGGCACCTCCCCTGGTAGGCTCGCTTACCAGCTGCGTCAGGAAGTTATCTTCCACACACTCCAGGAACCTCCTCGACTGTTTCCTCTCTCCTAAGAGACCGGCAAAGAAGCCAGCACCCAGAGGAACCACTCCACTGCCAGCACAAAACTGAATTTCACCACCTTCAGCAGAGGACAAAGGAATTTGTTTTTTGTCTCACTGCACTAGCAGAAAAACTTAGTTTTCCCTCTAATTTTCAGAAGCTCTGAGACAGTCCTGGTCCTGCAGCAAACCAGTGATTTTCATTAAAAACCAATCTCAGGTCTCTAGGAATATTACAGGGCTGCAGACCCTGGCAGTCTGCTTGGGGGATTGGAAAGGGGGGGACACAATTATTCCTATACTTAATTTTTGAAGAACGTGGAAAAATGATGAGCAGAAGCAAATTCATCTTTCTGAGCCTGCAGAGGAACTTAAATGAAAGACATGGGATCAAACTCCTTCAAACTTCAGAAACACACACATATGCTGGATGCAAAGCTACAAAATGGACTACTTGGTGATAGCAGAATCCAGACACCCCTATGCAGTATAGATCTGTCTGAATGACAAAAAATTTTTCCCTAGTAATTTATTTAGCAAGGGGGGACAGAAGAGATTTTATATGATTAATATTATTGAGCCACATATAAAACTGGCCAAATAGTGAAAATACACATTCACAGATAATTTCATCATCAATTGATTAAAACAGCTCGGACTGATTTTCTGTTCATAAATTTTCCGTTCATCAGTTGTGCTGTTCCCTTCATTCTGAGCCATGGGTTTTCTATCAAGAAACAAGCAAAACAAAGCAAAATCATTCCCAAACTCTAAGGCTAACATAGTGGGAAAAGTTGTATTTGTGAAATCTGATAAAAATCAACTAACACAAAATCCCACGAGGACACAGAGCCACACAATTCCTTTCAGTGCGTGGGGTAACAAATGCTGTGCTTTTAAACCCAAGCTCTGTGGAGTTAGCATGTGCCCCAGCCTTTGAACAAAAAGTTCCTAAATTCACAATGTTCACAGCTATGGCACAAAGAAATGTAAAGACTCTTGCTGCAAAGGCTTTTAAGCTCACAAAACGAGGTGCTGCATGGTTTTTGGTGCAAGAAACTATAGAAGTCATTCATGAGTGACTGTCACACCTTGTGAGGATGTACAAAGCACTACAGACTCCAAAGCAGTAAATGAAACAGAGACCAAACACTCAAAATGTTTTTTTGCTAGTTAATAGAGAGACCCAGTGTGACACAATGCTCGCAGATAGCTTCCAACCAGCTGCTGGATCTATTACCAGTGCTACAGGATTTTCAGGAATAAGTAGATTTTCAGTGACTTCAGGAAGAAGCTGGTCCCAATGACAGAAAAGCTATAGACTGCTTGGTTCCTCCAGAGGAACAACTGGAGGCTTGCAGAGATGGGCTCCTTCCTATGTAAGGAGGAAAGAGCAGCAAACAAAAGCACTGGGCATTTTAACAGGCGCTGAATCCTGAAGAACAGGGGAGAGGCTTATGACCCACTTTGGAAAGGTCCACACCACCCACGGCAACAGCACGAGAAGACCCCCACAGCATGCACCCAGCAGCCGCTCCACTCCCAGCTGCTGAGGAGCAGCTCGTAGGAGCCCAGCCTGGCTCCCAGCTGCTGCAGCCTGCCAGCGGGACTCCCTCCAGTTCAATGATGAGTTTGGCATTAGCTCAAGGTCTTCTTATTCTTTACATCCATTGAATTCATTAGAAAGTTAGTCTGAAGGAGGTACATCACACCTGATATTGGCCATTAAATGTTATTTGGGCTCCTTCTATAAGGTAACAGGGAGACAGACACTTTCAAAGGCATAGCTAGCCTTCCTAAGACAAATGATATGTGACTTACTCCTGGAACTGCTTCTTGCTTCCTCTTGATTAGTAGAGGGATGCCCAATGTTTAACTTCTAGATAAGATTAAGCCAAGTCAGGCAAACTGAATGCAAAGTGTCTTTTTGACCTTTTTCCAAAAAAAAGAAAGAAAAAAGAAAATTTTTGAAATCAGAAAAACAGCAGCTTGGGAATCCTTGTTTTTCTGACAAAAAAGTTTATACACATATATATACAGACACACGGAGACAGATAGACAAATAGATATACAGACACATGCATATAGGGGAGTCTTTCGGTTCAGGTCAACTTTGGAAAATTCCTGTCTATCTAGCAGTGTTGGTTAGAGAGATAATTTTTGGCAATATCCCTACATCGTCAACAGCTCTTGTTTAGATGCAGTTACAGCAATCTAACTGAGCTTTTGATGACATAACTGCCTTTGTTTAGCAACCCAGTGTAAATGACTTTAATAGTAGTGGTTTTGGCAGGTATAAAGTGCTTTTGCTAGACAGTCCTGACACCACAGCTATACTGGCAAGTATTTTAACCTTAGCACGTAAAAGACAGTACCAAAGAAGGAGGATGAAAAACTGTGTATCACAGTAGGGGAAGCTAATCTGGACTCATTCATGGGGCTACTTCCTTCTATTTTTCTTTAGTGACTTATATTTAATGATAATATTTCTGAGGAGTGTCTCCTACTCCCTTTCTTTTCTTTCATTCTGGAAGAAAATCACAACCACAAGTCTCCTGTATGAAACTTGGAGAGAAAATTTAAAATTTACTCAAAATAAAGGCTAAAACAGCCAGACTAACAGCTCTAGATATGGAAGGCCTCTCTGTTTTTTTATTTGCCCTTGAACAGACACAGCATCAGCAATTCAAGTTCCTCAGCACTAGCTTACAAATGCACAAACCTGGAAGGGCTAATTGGAGCCCTATTAGAAGAAGCCACCTGCCTGTTCTTCTGCAGGTGTTACTGCTGGAGCAATACCAGCAAGATGAGACCAGGAAACACCCCCACACACCACCTCACACACCCGCACGGACACCATTCGACCACAAGACCTCGTCCTGGAAAACGGAAGGAGATGTCCTGTTCTGAAGTGTCTTAACAGCAACAAACTTTGCCCATGTTAGGCCTATTCTTGGTCACTTGAAGAAATTACACGTACCACCAAAATAGCTTCACAGAAAGAAAGAAAAAAAAAGCTCTCTGACCAGAAGCAGCACCAGCAGCAGCAGGCCCAGGGCCCTCAGTCCTTGCAAACCTTAGCACAGCAAGGGCTGGCAGGAGCGAGGAGGGACAGAGCACCTGCCTCTCACCTCAGCTAGGGATGCCCATGCCTTCTGGGGCTAGAGCAGCCCTGCCTCAAAACCTGAGGAACAGCAAGAATGAGATAAAACCAGCTGTCTATTCCAAAGACAATACAGAATGACAGAATCCAGTCTAGACATGCCAGGAGACAGTTCTCAATCAGGAAAAAGCCTACTGTCTCCCTTCCCTGCAGACCAAGGGTAAAACGTCCTGGTCTTCTCCCTTCTCTTTCACAGGAGTCATTTCATGCGGCTTCTATGCACGGGCTACTGAACTGAACCAAAGCTTAGGTCACAAGACCAACATATTTATTTGTTTTCCACATAACTTTCCCAGCTTCATCTCTATGTAAAACAGGCACTCTCCAGAACACAGCTGGCAAAGGACCCCGTAATAATGTACACCATAAATAAGAGCATAATACAAAGCGCGCATCTGTTTTCATTAATAAAAGTAGTCCAGCTTGCTTCAAGAGCAAGAAGCACATCTCCAAGAGCAAAAACGCACATGTCCCCAAATACAGCAAATACATTTCTAGGGCTTTCTTTTGTCCATTTTTCTTTCACACAAATGGATGAAAGCTAAAGGGCAGCATTCAGCCATGCACATCCCTGTACTACAGCCTATCTCCCCCTTCAGAGAACTTAAAAATTCAATTGACCTTTGACAATGCAACGAAGTCTTACAAAATACTCTTTTTCTGCAGGTTTGCACCAAAGAATTGGAGAAGCGATCAAGCTAGACATCTGCTAGAGGAGCAGCAATGAAGAGCCTAGCAGATATTAAAGATACAGGTAATCTAACCCCTCTCTCAAGTGAGCCATGCAAGGTAGACACAACAAATACACTGCTGAAATCAATTCTTTATTCAACAGATGTTTTTAAATCACAAACTGAGTGGTGATTATATGTACTATGTTCTTTTCAGAAAGGAGATTTTTTTTTTCCTCCTGTTTTCTTTTTACCAAGTGGGTACAAAAAGCCCAGCTCCATCCACTCTTTAACGTGACACATCTGTGTACTTGCAGAAAGCTGAAAACACTTGTTGAAAAGCTACACAAAGAGAAGAAACACAGAGCCAACAAACCCAAGCTGAAACCCCAGAACAGTTTAAAACTCAATTTTGATTTATATTTTTCTAATTGCTCAGGCACTGAGGCTTTAGCACACTGATAGAGTTCTGGTGGAAACTTGTTAACCATTTGACAAACGTTTCTACGTATTATATCATCAAGATTTTTATAAAGAGAGTACCTGCTGAAGTCACAGTAGAGAATGTTTTAGTAGTGTCTCCATTTACAGTCAGAAAAAAGCAAGAACCAACTCCCACACCTTCACTCACCCTCTCTCACACTCACTATTCTCACGTCCTAGTTTAGAGTTTATATGCCTCCTTTCTTTTGTGTACCTGATCTGCAAATTATTTCTGGTTTGATGAACAAGCGTGGTCACCAGGGTGCCTTTTTACTTGCAACCAAGACCTTGTGGAGCTGCTAGAGAGAAAACCACAGATTATCAACAGGGCCTGTATTTCGCTATATTCCTGGCTCTGACTCTCAGCTGTAACTTTTCCATATACCGTGAGGAGCTTGTGAAATCCTGTACAGAAAGAACAGAACATGCATTTTAAATTGTACAGTAATTATCTAGTAATGCCCTCCTTTGGCTCTTCTCAATCATCGTTTCCTTCCAGTCTGCCACTGTTGTAAGTGTTCATCTATTAAAATTCAAATTAGATAAAGTGAAAATTGCTTCATGAATTTTTGTTTGCTTGTTTTTTAAGTGTAGAGCTTTTCCTTCTGTGCCATACTTTCCAGGAAGGTGTAGCCACGCACAGCTCCTCGTGTATTCTTTTTGGACTTGCTGTTCACAAGAGAGGTGGGTGCACCTACTTTGAAGCACAATACACTGCATGCCTTTTCCTCAGCACATTAATCAGGGTCTAAAATCAAATTCCAGCAGATTTAGGGTTAGAAAAGTAGCACTTCCTCCTGTAAGGAGGGGAGATGCAGTAATTCCACTCTTGGGCTACATTGTGGCCTCAGTAAAGTCCACATCAAACAAAACAGTTTCTGCGGGCTTTGGGCAGAGTGGATTTGCAAGCTCCAGCGGAACAAAGCTCCTGCCAGGCTTGACCAGACAAGCTATGTGTAATGGGGGCAGCCATACAGCTGTTCCTTTGTGTCCCTTTTGCCATTTTAGCCACTGACAATTATTTACTGATTAGTTATAGATTTGCCAACTGGCTGCAGGCAAAGAAACGTCCTGGATAATTCTAGATGAAGAGAAGAAGCTGATCAAAAATAAAATAATTTTTAAAAGGGGAAAAAAAAGCTTTTGGGCAGCAAACGTCTCTGTATCTATTTACTAACATATTCTTTACACCCCTAAAAAGAAGCATTTGTGTTTCTCTAATGAGTCACAACACTAAACTAAGCAGATTATTATGACTGGACAAGGGTAGAAAAAGAGATGAAAAGGGAGCTAATTTTTTTCCTTTCTTTTAGACATCTTCAAAAGAAAAACCCTGCAACTAGGATGAGAAAGGTACTCTGAAGCTCTAGTAACAAGAATACTTTCAACTCTTTTGGTATGCAAGTATTTCAAGTGTCACACAATATTTCCTCACAGATGTTTTTATTAGATTCTTTTCCAAAGGTAAAACAAATTGTAATTCTTAATCTCGTACCAGAATAGCCAGCTTTAAGATTAAAGCATTTGCTCTGCTGTCATAAAGACATCCTTGGCCCTATTTTGCTTATCCAGTATTTTCTCCACTGCACATAATGGAGTTATTCTGAGTTATTTTGCAGTACGTGGGAATGGAACAAGGGAAACATATTAAGAAAGACACTGCAGTTCGGGTCTGTCCCTGAATACCCAGGGTTTTACACAAATAAGGGAGATGCTGGCGGTGGGGAATCCATAGAAAGACCCTTTCAGAAGATCAAAAACTGTCTTTGACGGTCATTAAAACAATGACCTGTACTTCAGGTACTTCTGTACTTCACCCTACCAGCCAGGCAGGCTATTTGGTAACACCAGTGACCCTTTACATTGATCTAACTCAAACCTAAACTTTCTCTTTTTTATAGAGAAAGGAAAGGGGGGAGAGGGGAAAGGAGGAACCGGGGCGGGG
>NW_009197589.1:2606-2834 GCF_000690835.1 Fulmarus glacialis | reverse complement strand
GGTGGCCCCAGCCACACAGCCACAAGCCCCAAGCTGCTTCCGCAGGACTGCTTGGCCCTGCAGGGGATGCTTGGCCCTGCAAAGACTGTGGGCAGCAAGGGCCTGATCCTGTGGCGAGGAGGTTCTGTAGTGCAAGGCAATGGCCGGCATTGGGTCTTTGGTCTGCAGAGCCTGGTGCGGAGTCCCTGCCGGCATCTCTCAGTGCCATTGTGGTGAGGGGCGAGTGGG
>NW_009197589.1:1890-2235 GCF_000690835.1 Fulmarus glacialis | reverse complement strand
AGGACTGTCTCTCGGCTCCCCACACCACGGGGACCACAGACCCCTGCTCTCTCTGGGCATCTTCTGCTCCATTAGCGACTGCCACCTGGGCTGGGGCCACCTCTCAACACCCTCCCCATAGCATGGTCCCCTCCTGTCCAGCCAAAAAGGTGTGTCCTCTCCTCCCTCCTCTCCTGCCTCTCCTCCCCTGCTGTGCCCTGGTCCTGCCTGGCCACTGAGGGCAGATGGGTGCTGGGGGCTCATCCCCTTGCAGGACGACCCAAGGCACAGGGCTGAAGTGCAGCCAGGCTGGGCTGGCATCCAGCTGGGCGCGAGTGCGTGGCACCCACGGGACACGACACCCAG
>NW_009197589.1:1552-1767 GCF_000690835.1 Fulmarus glacialis | reverse complement strand
GCAAGCCACAGAGCAGGGAGGGCTGTGGCTTCGCGGCCACCAGCAGCCGGGGAGAGGGCATGCCAGGAGAGACGTTGGGCTAGAGGGGCAGGGAGTGGGGAAGCAGCACGGCTGGGAGGGGAGGCGGCAGGGCTCAGGGGCTGCTTTCTCGTGGGACCAGCAAGGCAACGAGCATAGCACCAGCTGGGAACGGCCACAGAGGAACAAACGCAGCC
>NW_009197589.1:613-1403 GCF_000690835.1 Fulmarus glacialis | reverse complement strand
CTGATGCTCCCACATCCAGCCCTTGGGTTCAATGCTAACAGCCGGGAGAAGCCCGATGCCCTGGGCTCTGGAGTGCCAACTTCACTAGCCACCGTGCAAGCAAGCCAAGGGCTCACCGGCAGATCGGGAAAGGGGGGTCCCCCTGCTCGCCCCCACACCCCTCGGCCCGGGGGGATGCTGAGCGGCGGGGGCTTGGCGCAGGGCCCACGCACTACGCTCAGATGAGGGAGGGGAGGCTGTGAGCGCCAGGGAAGACAGGACTGGAATTCGAAATGATGTTGACAAGTCGGAGAAATGGCCTGAAAACAATCAGATACAATTCAAAAGGACAAGCGCCAAGAGCTGGGCTGGGGCGGGAGGCAAATCTGCCCAGCGAGTGGAGGGCGAGCGGCCAGAGGGCAGGGCTGCTGAGCGGGCAGGAGGGCAGGGCAGAGCCCCGGGCAGCAGCGTCGGCTTGTCCGAGTGTTACACTGACACCTGGGACAGTCCCAGGTGGATAAACAAGGTGCGCAGAGGGTCAGACCCTCCCGGGCAGGACGCGCTGGGCGGGTGCAGTTATCTGTGCATGCAGAAGCTGCATCTCCAGATGCCCAGCATCCAGACAGCTTCTTGGAAAAGCAGCCGGGAGCTAGGAAAAAACGAGGAGAAGCCTCGTTCATTTGGGATATGGGATCTGCCAGTTTAATATGGGATGTCTGGCTGGCCTGCAACTGCACTGAGCTCGGTGGAAAGGAGGACGTTGCTCAGGGCTGTGTGAGAAGGAGGATCATTCGCAAGGCATTTGAAGCAC
>NW_009197589.1:0-589 GCF_000690835.1 Fulmarus glacialis | reverse complement strand
CTGTGCCTGGTCCGGGACCACACGTCAAGAAAAATCCAAACTAATTGGAAAGAGTAGAGAGGATGGCAATAACAGAGAGGAGCGCTGGAGACTGGCTGGAGGCACTGAGGGTTTGGGTGAGAGCAGAGGAGGCTAAGAGGCTGCATCCGTAGACAAAATAACTGCTGTGAGCACAAAAGGAGGGGGCTTTCTAGAGCCCCAGGGCCCTGACATGCCATAGAAGACAGCAGGGGTTAGGTGGAGTCTCCACGTGGGAGAAGCTGGCCCACAGCCTGGAGGGGTGCTTGGTCCGATCCTGCCGGGTGCCCTCCGGCACCCTTGTGATGATTCATCCCCCTTAGACACAGAGACTGTCTGTTTTTATTCTTGGGCCGATCTGGATGGGTGTTTGGTTTTGATTCCCCTCCCTTGCCATCGAGCCGATGGATTGACTCTTTGCTGTACCGGCACACGACCTCCCACCGCGCTCCAGCACCGGCGCTGTGCCGCTGCGGTGAGCCCACGCTCCCGGCCACCCTGCGGGGCTGCAGCTCCTCAGCGCGGGCACAGGGGATCAGCCCGGGGGACCGAAAAGTGCCGTGGCCGGGGC
>NW_009197588.1:488-18264 GCF_000690835.1 Fulmarus glacialis | reverse complement strand
TTTTAAATTTTTTAAATTATATTTATTATAATTACAATAGTAAAATCACTAATTTAATCCATTCCAGTTCCCCGGAGCTTTTTAATGCATGCTACAAATTAATTACACAACTTTTACAAATAACAGGGACTGAGCTTTTAATTCCTCATGCAGTGGGGAGTGTGCTAAAACATAACCTGCCGGCGTACACGTTACTCTGCCTTACAAACTTTTTACGCTGGTCTGGCAAGAGAAAGGAGTCGCTGAGCAAATGGGAATTGGATTCTCAATGTTTTAGAGTGGGAACGGGCTCTCACAGAACAACACTCACAAATGATCTGCTTTTAGGTGTCGAGGATTGCTGTTTTATTTCTAAAAGTATTATTTTTCTTGCAGGACCGTGGCTGGAGTTCCTTTGGCTAGTAATAAATGAATGGAAGGCAGTCACCCGTCGCGTCCTTCACTCACTAAGGTGAGTGTGAGTTTTACAACTGTGTTCAACAGGCAGAGGGTCTGACTCTATTTTAATTTTTTTTTTCACTCTGAGATCATATTCTCAGTTCATTACATTAATCTTTTTTCTGAGAAGCAACCTTTTTGCGTCAAGTTCGTATTTGGAAAGACTTATTCAGAATTTCATATGTCTGGATGCACTGGTGAGTTCCTCATGGGGGATTTTTGGGTGATCCTCGGGGAAAAAAAAATCCTCAGGAGACTCCTTTTGTGTAGAAGAATAAGGCTTTTCATCCGGCACCGGGGGGACCCTGCAGATGTCCGGCTTACCCCTAGAGGTCACTGCGACCCAGGGATTTCAGCGAGCCCTCCCTGGCGCCCGGCGCGGCTGGAGCCTGGGCGGTGCAGAAGGGCGACGTGGCGTCCCGCCGGCCTGGGCTGGCCGGGAGGGCTGCAGGAGCTTCATAACTCTCATGAAGAGCCTTTCCCCCCCGCCTCTTTCTTTTTCCTCTTGCCATTTCTCTTCCTCTTTGAGTTTTGCGGCTTACAGCTAGGAACCAGCCGGTAGAGTCAGCTTTTTGCAAATGAAATGATCCTTGGTGGTTTTTTTTTTCTTTCCTTTTTTCTTTTGGTTTCTTCCTTTGCACTCGGAAAAATGAAGGATAAGTATGGCTGATTTGTTGTTAATTATTTTAAATTCAGGAGAGAATTCACCTTCAGCAGGTGAAGAAGATGTCTTCTGGGTTCTTCAGTGCAAATTCTTCGTAGGAGTGAATTTTACTGTGCTGCACAATTTAAGCTGCATCTGATTTAGCTTTCTGGCATGACTTACCAGTATCTCCCATTTTCTAAGCATACGATTTGAGAAATTTTTTTTGAGTTAACTCTCCAGTTTCAATGCAGATTGCTGGTAGGTCTGAGGTTCAGTATTATGCAAACGGGTTTAAAAGCTTCATGCTACTTTTGCAAGGATTTAGTACAAAGACTTCTTCACACTTCAATTTTACTTTGCGTTTTAGAACAACTCGAGATTAGCTGGAGCTACTCTGTTGGTATCTTTCTAATGAACTCATGCTAGCATTTCAATTTGATGGGGGGAGATATACCAAAATGTCCCACTTGCAATCAATATTTTTCAGGTTTTTCCAGGTCTGCTAAGAATTTTGAAACACCTATGAAATGTGGGCTTCTTTGTCTCAAATCTAGGAAAAGAGATATATTTCAAAAAGTGAAAGAAAGTCTAGGAAAAAATCTTTTCTGGCTTTTCACAATATTGTGATCATACTCTGCCCACAGAAATTCGCCTAAGTTCTACAGTAAAGCAAGTATATGTACCCAGAATAAGTGAAAGAACAGTTGGCCAAAACTTCCTCCATAGAAAACTTTAAACATGGAAAAATATCCATGGCTAGAAATAAGTGTATTGGTGGAGCTGGGTAAGCTCTGGTCCCTTCTATATGACATCCATTATAATTGAATAGAGTAGAATCCCACTTTTGCATCATCCTGCAAAATATGCAAATTTCTGTGAATAATGGATTTAATTCTATTAGAAAAGAGATTAAAAGTAGTTAAACATGTCAGCCTTGATTCTGCTCTATGACTTGTTAGCAGAGGCAGAAGTATACGCTTATCCAGTTGATGAACTCTTGTGGCATCAACAGCCACAGCTCTCTCTTGGGAACCTGCCACCGTTGCAAAACCTGGCTGTTATATTTTTCCTTATCTGAAATGACTTTTAAAATAGCATCAGCTATCTAATACTATACATTCTGGTGATAATCCCGTGTTCATTTGTTTTGGACTGGCCTAGCGCTTGGAGGAGAAATCACAAATCCAGAAAGGATGCGATGCATTTTTTGTGCCTGGCTTCGCTACTGACTCTTGGCAATTCCTCTAGCGAGCCATTTAAACTCTACATTTTAATTTCCTAATTTTCACAAGATTCAGCACAGCTACACTAGTAAGCGTTGTGTGGGAATGACCAATTATTAACAGAAGTTGGGTAATCCTATTTGGACGATATAGAAATTATTGAAATTGCAGGCATTCGGTTACCGAAATATCCACTATCTGACCAAATAGCTGTGATAAAATATCACAGTGGTGTAAAGAAGACATATTGTGAAGTATTACATAGTTACATGGAAAAAAGGAAGAAATGCCACTGCCATAATTCACTAAATAAAGATTTAAATACAGAAATTGACCTTTTCTGGGTTCCCAAAATGAGTTGTGTATGTTGGGGGTGGGTATGGAGTATGCATAGCACTTAATGGGGTGGAAGAACTTAGTTGGGGGGGGGGAAAAAGAGGTGGTAATGTACTGCTCCAGTTACTTTCTGTTTCTTGCAAAAAAAGAGAATGATGGGAAAAAATGTGAATTTTAGAGGTCGGTTGGGTCGAATAGCATAGGGCCTCCTCTGGTAAAGGCTTTACAGGCAGCTCTAGCACAGGGAACGTAATGATCTCGGTCGGCTGCAGTGGAAGTACTCAGGCTGTAAGGGCTGCAAGCGCTTCGGTGTCCTTCCGAAGCAAAGCCACGAGACCCCTCTGCCACATGAGGCCACAGCAGTGCGGCAACTAGAAAAGTTAAAAACGTGTGTATCTACATGTGTCGTTTGCTAATACAAGTTATCCCAAGAATCGAAGTTCTAAGTAGAACTTTCTTTTAATCCTTAATTTTTGCATTTTCTTTTGATTTTGGTTTTAAAAAAACCTTCTTCAGTTGTTGCTGCTTAAATGCTTGGCAATTGTGGCCCTACAAATGATCATTATAATCCTGTTGAAATATGAAATTTCTGAAAAGTATCTGAAAGTCTACTCAGCCTCAACCGTTCAGTCTTTCCTTCAGCATGGAAAGCTTTATTTTTTGTGAGATAGGTTTTCACCACGTGACAGACCCCTGCTCTTTCCCGTAGTGTCGATTTATCATCTGTCTGCACTACTTTGCAACTGTTTTTACTCACAACTGCCATGACGGAAGGTGAGACCATCTCATTTTTTAAGATACAGTGACAAAAGTCCTCCCGCCGCCTACCGGGCCTTTGGCTGAGAGGTGGTACCACTCGGGAGAAAGCAATGTCCTACTTTCTGGATTTTTCCACTCTTGTTTAGTGAGAAAACAGTGTGTTTTATCATTTAGCCATGACATATGATGGGGCGAGGAGATCCAGAGAGATTTCTCAGAGCTGCCAAATTTGATGCAGTTCTGTGAAGGATATTTCTTACCAGTGAGAAACCCTCCCATTTCTTGCTCCCTTCTCAACACCAAAAATGTATCTGTTCCTCTCTCTAGGTCAGCCTACTTCCTGGCAGGCTCGCAGCGCTACAGAAGAAGTAGGACATTGAAGGGGAGAAAAAACCAGGATGGTTTAATCAGTCCTCAACTATCTCCCACCAGAAAGGCCAGCAGCACTGGCTCCTCAGCCCCGTGCTTCCTCATGTATCATTTGGGACCTCCGGGGCAATTATGGGCATAAGAAGGGTGCTCCTGCAGAGAGCACCGGGGCAGTCCTCAGGAGCCATAGGAGAACACGGACGGCTGCTTCGGGGGTTGTGGTCCGTCAGGACCCGGAGCAGGGGATGCTCTCAGAGGCCGAAATGGTGATACGGGTGTTTTTGGCAGCTGCTGCAGTGAGTAGCTTCTAATACACCACCGCGGCGTCGGCCGTGGGTCTGTTGAAAATGGGGATATTACTGCTGTGGGGCAGGGCGGAGGAATCACCAGGAGGAAGGCTGGAGAGCAAATAGGGGAAAGCGAGGCAATGACCCGGCTCGGCTCCTCGCAGAGGGCAAACAGCAGCGGAGACCGTGAAAACGGGGAGAAGGAGCCGGCAGAAGGAAGAGCCGGGGTCCAGGGAGCTGGTCCTGCCCGTGCTGCTTACGGGCTCGGAGTCGCTTCCCTCTGACGTGGAACCTCCCCTTCCCGCCCGACGTGAGGGCACCAAATTGCCCAGAACAGACGGGAACTACCAACTACCGCCTTTCATGCCGGAGGCACAATCCAGGCGAGGATTGTTTTCTTCCCAGTACGTCTGCCGCGCTAGACTTAAATTCACCTTGTCAAAGAGCAGGCACCTGGCATTTCTTGAGAAAAAACCGCGGTCTCCGCCAAGGTCCCCGGGGACGGGCAGAGACAAACAGCGCAGCAGCTTGCTGGGGCGCTTGCTGTTATGGGGATAAAACGGAGCGGCGGAGGCCTATTGATGCCCGATAGAAACAATAGAAACCAACTGCTGCGGTGAGAAAGCAGCCATTTGCTGTGCCAGCTGCAGCCAGGGACGGCGGAGGGAAGGGACGGGAGAGCACGCCTGGGTCGGGATGCTGCAGCATTACTGCCCAAGCCTCCAGCCCCGCCACATCCTGGTGCGATGCCCCTGTTTTGCTGCCTTTCAGTGGTTACGAGTTGGGGAGAGAAGCGAGGAAAGGAAAACGATTAATGAAGTTGCCTGCCTTTGTGTGTGTACCCCTTGGAAGCTGTGCTGGTATCGGTTTTGCTTGCTCCAGACGAAACGTCCCGGGGAGGCGTCTGGAAGCTGGTGCCCGATGTGTCTTGTCCTGCACGTCCATTTTAACTTCCTGTGCTGATACTCAACGCACTTTCTTTCTGGAAATTTGATTTTCTCTCTAAATTTTACACTGCTGTGGACTTGCTGTTCTTTGAAGGGAGTTGGTGTGGGCCTGTCAGATCAAAAGTAAGGCAGTCACTTTCTAGGCTGTAGCTCTGGCTGTGGATTATGCTCGGTGACTCTCTGAGGGGGTCTGTGTGAGCGGCCGGCCGGGCCGTGGGCTGCCTGCCCTTGCCTCTGCAGCCGGCTTTGCGTATGATGCTGAATCCTCACTCTTTGTCTCGCTAAGTGGAGCTCTCAGGCCTACCACAGAAATCCCATTCATTTTGTTTGGGACATCAGCGCCGCAGGTTGTGTAGGATTGCATCTCTGTTGGAGAATGACGTCAAGTCCACGTGTACAGCAGAGTGCACTTTTTGGCCAGGGCTTGCCAAGCTGCCATGCAAATTCTGCTTCAGGCAGACATCAGTGAAATCTGCCGATCCAGGCTTTTCCCCAAAGCTTTACATCATTAAGCTTCAAGCCTTGCTCAAGATTCACTAACTAGATCTGTTCCTGATGCAGAGCAGCGACAGGAGCATGTGGGCACTGCTGTTCCTCAGCTGTTTAGCCACAATAATTAGGTGTTGTAAGGGATGGAGGATCAATAGGGAGCTCCATGCATTGTCACACACCACCAAACACTCCTGAGATACTGTTACAAACTTAGAGCAAGTACTAGAAGACTGACAACCATGAAAATAAGGGAAAATTAAAGATTTGGGGATTTGGTCCTTTCAACACATATTTCTATGTAAGAAAGATTCTCAGAGGACTATAAAAAGTGGGTAATGGTCCATCCTGCTCATAGCTGTAGCCAGTCTCCATCATTTCAATGGAAGAAGGTGAAAAAATGTCCCAGAAACTATGCTATATGTCAAAAGATGGGGGTAATTGAGAAAACGGTGTTTCTTTTGGCCTGTTAGGTGAGCAGCAAAAGCTCTGAAGTACGGGGATAATACCCTATAACTGTTGCAGATCACTGGTAGGTGATGGTCTCCTTCCAAATACCTTTGGACACCACATCACATCAGGGATCTAAGGATTCAGAAGCTCAATTCTCTGTTATACCATCCCTTCCATAAACTTATGGGACAAACTAAATGAGAGAAGAGGAATGTAGGTGAGAGGATGGCTTATATCAGACGTAGCTGGGGAAAAAAAAATGGCAGAAACTTTCAGACACATCAGCATTTCTCCTGATGTCTTCTCCTATGCTGTGATAGACAGTGTATATAGTTGGGGGAAAAAAACAAAATCCAAAACACAAAAACCACAGTACCAGCTCCGACAGTAGCTGTTCTGTAAGGCTCATTGCTAGGTAAGAGCATTGACTTTGTGGAAAGAAGTTCCGCAGCCCACTCTTCAGAAGCACACATGGGTCTGTAGAAGCGTGTGAGGAAATCACAGCAAGCATGTCATCCACCTAGCTTGGTGGTAACAACTAGAAAAGCAAGCAGTATAGCTGATAGGCTGGAGAAAATAATTTCTCGGTTGTACCTTTGTTACTCCGCATATAGTGTTATATGGAGAAATGAGTAGACGTCAAAATGATCTTACTGGTTATTTACATATTCATACACAGATTTCATACAAGAGTTTCCTATCAGGCGTATTTATAGGAACTGTGAATTTGAAGTGGATATTAAGAGGAAAAATAAAACCTTTAAATGCAATCATTTACTGGCATCCTATTTCTGAAAACCACTGTGATAGGAGACATGAACCAAGTAACTTGTGTTCCAGTAATAACTAGTTGAATCTGCCCAAACTGACATATCAGATGGCTGTTCAAAATCGCTTATGAATCATGTTCACTTGGGAACAAAAATGGTAGCAAAATTCCTCCAGTATTTGCAGTAACTGCAAGGGAGAATAATATCAAAAGCGAGTAGAAAATGCTTCAAAAAAATGTAGTATTGACCAAAAAGAGGGGAAAAAATCCTTGTGTCATTTTTTCCTAATTCTTTAAGAAGAACTACAAAAAAAAAAAAAGTCACTTAGGGACAGATTGCAGACAGAAGACATAAAAATTTGTTAAATAAATTAAGAACTGTGAAGTACTTACTCAGCTTTATTCAGTCCTCTACTGTATAAAGAAGGAAGCAGGAGAATGTATTTGATTCTTCTACCAGTTTACTTCTTCAACAGATTCATTCATACAGTGAAATCTTTCTTCTACTGGGGGACTAAAGCGAGAGAGGAAGAGAAATCTGTGTCGGTACATCAGGTTTTCCATCTGATTTGTTCCCAGTACATGGGAAAAACATAGCAGATTGCATGTTGTGTTTACTAAAGAACATACACATGCATTTAAATCACTTACAGCTTCCTTTTTTATGATGCAATTGTGAATTATGTTCTTTTTGCATTTGTAATTAGAGGGCAGAACAGATGCGAAAGCTTAGTTTAAAGTGATATGTCCATTAAAATAACCTAGACTGCTGGTAATTGTTCACTGTAATAGGGGAATATGCCCGTTGTAACAGTGTTTTTGTTCCAGTTCAATATATTGAAGGGACACAAGTCCTCAGCAAACGTTGTTCAGATTGAGAAAGTTCCTGAAACAGGGTGGTACTGGACTAGTTTTTGTTTGGTTTGGAGGAAAAAAATGATGCCAATACCACCATAGCTTATTCTGATACAAAGCATCAGACCGACAGTTTAAATTTGTGAGAAGTTCCCTGTTTTTTCATAAGAAAGCTTTTGTTTTCCTCAGCGGACTTTTACTCACAATGGCATTTAGGCTACAAAATATTTTAAACTATTAATTATTAGGCTTTTCATTTTGAACCAAGACTAAACAAGGACTCGGATTTTGATCAAAGACAGCTGCCCCGTAATCTGTACTTATGCTTGATTGAGATAGGCTCTGACAGCCAACATAACAATAGACAGACCATTCTTTAACATATTAACCCTTGTGACCTAATTAGCCATCCAAAAAATGCAAATAAGATCCTCAGCAACCTTTTTAACCATTCGCTTCTCAATGACATTTGATTTTCCTTTTGCAATGTCAGTACACTTGTGTTAAAATTTTAAAGATGTTTAGCCTTTCTGCAGAACAGATGCACGCATTAAGCACTTGCACGGCTCTAATTGAAAACCTCTGTCTTTAGCCACCAGTGCTCACAGCAACATTTGCAAGCTCAAGGTTGAAGATCTTGGCTAAACAGAATGTTAACCATCCCGACTACATCGTTTACACGTTTGCTGATGATCAGTAAATACAGTTGAAATTATAAACAGGGGATGGGGGGTGGCCGTGAGGGAGCAGAAGGGAAAGAAGAGAGGAAAGAGGAAAGGAAAAGCTGAAATCACAGTGCCCTATTTACTTTTGCAAAGAAATCTGTATTTCTCCGAGTCATTTCAAAAAAACTTAAAAGGGATAATTCACATGACGCAACAGAAAATATAACTATGAGAATAAATCCCTGCCAGTGAATTGTTGTATTTTAACTGGCATTACGTTATTTGTGCACATTAACTGTAGTGTATCTTCAGCATCTGTCTTTTCCCCTTTTTCCCTGTGAAAGCAAAGTCATAAAATCCACGGAAAGTTAACCCTGGTCTGTTCTGGTCAAGAAGATTTAGATCACTATCTGTACGGGAAGGTTTGAATTCAGTTTACAGTATTCCCCATGTGGTTAATTATTGCCCCTAAGTTATTCTAGTGAAGTGCTCATTTGCAAATGCTGTTGCGCCCCTTCCCGTTATGTTTTGTAGTGACCCACGGAGTGAAAGTATGCATCGGTTCGTTGGTTGTCTGTCTTTTTCAGCTTTTGTCCCATGTTTTTCTTTCTCCACCTCCACGTGGTGCCTTCCGTTGGCACTTTGGGTGTACGCACAGTTCTTCTGTGAGCTGGGAAGGAAGCCCTTCATCCAAGTATGTCTGTTATTTCTTTATCACATAAGCTTAAATGTATTGTGTGCCTGTTCCTTTGGACTGGGTAATGGAGTAATATCACGATGAGGAGTCGTGGGATAAGAACCTGATGTTCACTCAGCGTGTGTTAGCTTAAAACGCTCTGTCGCTGAAGTAAACATAAAAAACCCTGCAGTCTAAATTGTTGATGTAGCTGGTTTTTGGACTCTGAGACATGTATTTCCTAAAATTTGGAGTGTATGGAAAAGCATACATTAGTGCAAGCACAAAGCATGACAAAACTTCCACTGGCATTCACTGCAGAGACCAGCAGATGAAGTCTTGTAAGAAGTACAGAATAAATCAAAACACGATGAGCGACACCTCGTGCGTCCAGCCCTCAAAAAATCTCTAGAGACACTTGTCTTTTCATCCGCCTTTTGGTTTTTTGAGAAGGGAGGTCTCACTTGCTGACTTTTTTCCTGGCTAAAGATTTACTTTTCGCTTTCCTTTTTATAAACCGGAGGCTGAAATTGCTGACACAATTGCATGATTCGAAAGTACTGGGATTTCGAGAGAAATCCCAAATATCTCATCATTGGCAAGAAACTCACAGGAGCATCTTCAGCTGAAGACGTTTATGATTTTTGTCGTGAGACTTGTGACACACTTGAGTGTGTATCTACCCAAGAGTGGCCGCTGTGATTGCGGTGTCCCTGGGCTGGCTTTACTCACGCTATCTGGGGATGCTCAGCAGGAGCTGATCTGTCTCTTGCTGTCTGTAGGGTGGCTCTGCCTCCACACGGCTGCTGGTTTAAAACTAGCTTGGACCGTGGGCAGAACTCGCCGTCTTTGTTGTGACTGCAGCGCAGACACATATTGTGTTTCTTCGCCTAGAAGAACAGAAGACAAATGGGGATCTGCGGCAATCTGCATTAAGAGGTTTATTCACTGTAAGTGTTAATGATAACTGGAGAAAAATAACGTGCCAGAGCGTGGTGGCAGCTTACGCTGTCAGAGAACACATCTCATCGCACCTCTGACCAACACAGCTGTGCTGTCAGAACGGGATGGAGTTGGCCTTTGCAGGGAAAGCTAATGAGAAAAGAAGGTAGCAACCATCGACAAACAGCGCCAGAAATGCGAAGCTCTTGCCCAATCGCGACTGCGGCGTTGACAACCCAGGTCCCCCTAGCAAAGTTCTGCCCCTCTTTTGGAGGTCTGTCCCAAGAACCTCTCATCCCAAGAACTGCCTGGGCATTTCCGACCATAATCCAAAGGAGTGCTCACGCTGGACGTGTGCGCCTGGACTTGCGCAGTTTGTGAGCTTAATACAGTATTTCCCGCAAAGGGAAAGCCACAATGAATCCTCTAGTGCACAGAATGAGAGTGGGCTATGATATTAATTTTAAGACTGCGACAGGATTAGGTATAGTTCTGTAGCTTTGCCAATGTTAGAAGAGCCAAAATCTGCCGTGACTAATTCACTGATAAGTCTATTGCCATTTCTTTTCCCCCTTTTTTTATTTTTTAAAAATAGGCTGAGTTGGATTTAAAAAAAAGTAAATGAATTGCTGCAGTAGTGTGCTGAGTCAACTCTCATAAGTTTCTTTTGCAATTGAAGGCTCAGACTTCGCAATGTTGTGCTTCTTAAGGTTTTGTCACCACTGTTGATACCTCCATGTCATAGCCACAATTAGCAGTAGAGACAACAATTAAAAAGGCAGCAGAGGAGGCAGGAGCACAAGGGCTGTGTGTGTCCTTGAGGGGAAATACCCTGAGGAAAATGGTCCCTCAGGATACATTGAGCACTTCTCTGAGGGTCGATGGAGCAAGAAACATTGCGGTGCAGCTCTAAGTCCATGCGTGTAACTTGAACGGTGCTTTTGGAGGGAGAAAGGAGCAGGACAAAGCAGTAGTGAGATATAATGGGTCAACTTCTGCCTAAAGTTACTGTTGGAGGTCAATAGTATGTTCAGTCAGGGCAGTTAACCACTCTCCATTCATGATTTTAGGTAGTGTAAGAAACAAATGGAAACATTCTCCCTGCTCTGGTGGCTTGTGAAAAATGCCAGGGCTCAATGTCATCTCCATGACATGATGAAACTGCTTCTGCTGTCCATGCCCAGGAGGCACAGACCTCCTTCAGGAGCCGGTCCAGAGCCCAAAGAGCCGCTGCAGCTCTGCAGAAGGTGCATGTCCTGCGGGGCGGGCCAGACCTCGCACACCTGGCAAGAGGCCATAGCTTACAGGAGGAAGAGGAGTTGCTAACAGCCCCCTCGTGATGAGTTTGTGGGCCCTAATAACTCACCCATGGGTGCTGCGGCTGTCAGAAGGGGAAGCGAGAGTTTGTGGAGGGCTGGCTGGTGGGATTTGGTTTCCAGCAACAGGAAGGGCAGCAGCACAGGGGCTGCTCCTTGCGGCAGGTAGGGAGATGCCTTTTTGCCTCTCTTCACATTGGGGAAATCGAGCTGCGCTCTTCCCCTTTGCCGGTGGGAGCTGGCGGGCAGCTGAGCCTCGGGGCCGCCGGACAGCAGGGGGGCTGCTGGTGCAGAGCAACCGCGATCCCCCTGCAGAAGATGACAGATTGGCTTCCCAGCGCTGAGCATCAGGCATCTCATTGACCTCTAGTTCCACTGGCTATGCCTGTGGGGAGATATGTGTTGGATTTTTTCTTTATACAATACTTGTGGAGGGAATTTTAACGCTTATGGGAGAGTAGTGTTCTGCTGTAATAACTCTGAATAAGTATCTATCTTTAGTTCTTTCCTTTTTGTCCCTAGTTCTGGATTTTTTAATCATCTTCTTTATTTTACCTCCTGGAATAAATGTTTATCTTGATCTTCTATTGCTCCTGGCTTGCCTAATATTGTCTGTATGGCTAAATCCTTGATGATCTTGCAGTGGAGTCACAGGTTGCCAAAGACAGGCAGCCAGCTAATCCTGAAATGTGCTGATGAGGTCCAGGAGATGAGGAGAAAGAAATATGAAGCGAGGGCATGGGAACCAGAGCTGCCCACCGGAAGGAGGCTCTCACCTGTTAAGCAATAGCACTTTCTATTTTTAAAAAATTAATATCAATGGTGTATGCATGGTTCGTGCAAATTTGCTCATTTAATAGAGTGTACAATCACAAGTATGTTTCCCTGAAGAGATTACCTGAACTACTGATGCTTCTGGACTTCGGTGGTGTTTGCCCAAATTATTGTCCGTGGTCTGCCAGCTTTACACTTTATGTGTAACGGAGCCGCTAGCAAAAGATTCAGTTGCTCTCAGCAACTTTGAGAGCAAGCTCAGGCCACCCCTTACCAGTGGGTAGTGAACTGGGAGGAAAGTTTTATGTTCACAGCACACCTACAGTGACAATTACCAGCTGTCACAAGGACATTTAGATGCAATTTTTAGGCTGTGGAAAGGAAAGCAAGCTGGTTGCCTGCGTTATACAGAGCAAGAGTCAAACAGCTGGGTAATCCCAGGAGCAGGAGGTATCCTTCATCTTTACAGCTGCTTCTGATATGACTTTGATTGAAGCCAAGAGTGTAGGTTTTGGATAGGGGAAAGTTTTTTCGTTTCTCTTCTCCTCCTAACTAGAAGAACCACACGGCAAATGACTACAGAACCAAATATGCAAGAGGGTAGTATGCTCCTGATTTTATTAGTAAAACCTTTCTTGACAGCTACAGAAAACAGCTGTTGCCCTATAATGACTCAAGTGTTTTATAAGTCCCCTTTTTTTTGAACACAGCTATATAATTGTTGCTTCCCCTTAATTTTTCCGTTTCATCGTCACTGTTTGACAATTGCTGTTATGTTAGATATTTTCATTGACTTGACATTTCTCACAAGAGCTAGAACAAAAGTGATTTGTTTAAACTGTAGGCGGTACCATGAATTAATAGCTCACTTCTATTATTGTGTTCCCGTTAGGTGGAAACACAAGTCATCTTTTTAATGAGTAACAGTTTTACCTTGCAATATTTCAGAGTGAGCAAGGACAGCCCTGGACACCTACGGTGTCTCAATCGGAGGGTGACAGACATTGCAATAGCATACACCCTGTCTTCAGTATGCTGCTGTCAGTCACCGGTGACTGAAGCTATTCGTGGTCCATAATAATGCACAGCTGCTGTGCAGGAGAAATACCATCGCTAAACAAACACAGTGCGGTGCTAATTGATTAATTGGTTTTAGACATTCGTAAAGTTCTGATAAATTCCTTTTAAAAAAGAGAGATTTCTTTCCAGTACGTTAAAGCGATTTCATGGGTTGTTTCTGTAACTGTCTTCCACGCAAATCGTCCTTCTTGTGGACTTCTCCTGGTCTATTTGCAAGAGTGAAGATACCAGCAAAGTGGCTTTCCGTGCTATGATGTTTACTGTTAGCAATTTGGAAACACAGCAGAAAATGAAGGGTTTTAACTTCTCACTATCAGGTCCACTGTAAACTTTAAAAAGATGAGAGCAAGGATATGTTGTGTATAATAATGCAGCTAAGTGAGAATCAAAGTCCTCACCAGTTCACTGGGCAAAGGCTACGGATATAAAACAGTAGGGGCCGTTGCTTCAGGACAGAGCTTCTGGACCAGTCTTTCCCTCCACCATCTTAAAGTCAGAAATGCTGTAGAGTCCCCCAACTACATACTGCAAATGAAGGGCTGGGTCAGAGTCCCCACTGAGGAGTTTGTATTTGTTTTCAGAAGGAGCAGGACAGGGTCTAGGTAGTTAAGAAAACAGCTATATCCCTGCTAGAAAAGTAGCTCAGGACTAAAGATTGTCTTCATTTGGGATGAACTCTTACCCTTTTGGAGTCCATGGCGATTTTGCCACTCTCTTCTGTACAATTGGTATTTCATCACTAATATTGTTTAACTCATCTCCCATTAAAAAAAAAAAAAAAAAAAAAATTGAAAAGAAAAAGTCTTCCCCTCCCCTTTTTCATGTACTCATGCAATATGCCCACTTGCACATCAAGTGTTTTCGGTAACTCTTATTTCTTGCCTTTGGGCTTGATTTCAAAATATTCAAATATATTTGGCTTTTGTAACTTTCACTAATTAAACCATCTAAAGCAGATGGAATTACAGAAATTACAGGGTTTAAAATATCATCCTAATTGGTTTACGATCTATGTGACACTACAGTGCCATTCAGACTGTGTAATGTATAAGGACTGCACAAAAGAGAAATCTTGCCAATTAATTTTCTTAAACTCCATTATCTGCAATTTTCCTTTCCTTATAGTCCCTTTTCTGTTAAGCTTTTCTTGGTATCCTGCTTGCTGTAGGAAGGCAGAAAACATCCCATGGCCATACTGGGACTTTTCCTATTTGATGAAAAAAACAAAAAAAATTATTTTTCATGTGCAACAGAACAGAATAAGTGAATAATAGAATAAGAATAAGTGAACTTAAGAGGAACCAGCAGCTAGATGCTGTGGAGTTATAGAAAAAGCCTAATGCATATTATAAATGTAAAATAGTCATTGTGCACTCTGACACATTTTGAAATGATGGGGATTTGAGAATGGATAGGGAAAGGTCCCGGGTTTTTTTGAGAGTATAATCATGTGAAGTTGTAACAATACCATGCTTTTCTTTCACGGAAGAAAAAAAAAAATCCTTCTGTTTCTTTAAAGTATCTCATTTTGCCATTTAGACATGATTTTTAAACTCACTATTCCCTTTTGTTGCCATGGTAACGGGTTTTGGCCCTCATGGTGACAGAAAAGTATCTCAGTTCTTGTTCCTCTTTGAACGCATATGTTCCTGTGTATAGCTGTACAGGCAGAGGGAAGGGAGGTGTGAGGAGATCGCACCTTTCAGAGCAAGGTAACTCCCTGTGCCAAACCACGGCTGCGACTGAGGAAATAGCCTGCAGCAGGGACAGATTTATCCCTCCCCATCCCTGCGTGGACTCATTCAGACCCCAGCTCTAATGGTGCCAGACAGGTTCGCTCCCTGCCCCCGGCTCCGCTCCCCCTCTTTCCTAGGTGACATTTTTAGGGACTTTTTATATATGAAGCAAGTATTTGAATGAAATCTGGTTTTAGGGGATTCCTACGGAGCTGGCTGCTAGCATCTTCGAGCGTTGCAAGGGTCAATTAAGAGAACCAATCATCTGGTTTTAAAGCTTTAATAAAAAAAACCTGACTAGAACAGAAAAGCAAGAAGGAAGGAAGGAAAAAAGAAAAAGTGGACAAAAAGTAATGTTAAATAGCATGGAGCATGACTAATGGCACAAGCATGTTAAAATCATTGGGAAAATGTCCTTGGAAGACAAATGAATTTTCAGCAGAATAATTAACTTAATTAACAAATTTGCATGCATATTCATCAGGCTATTGAAGTCTTTCCAGCACAGCTTGATGAGCATTGGTGTAATAATTGTCTCATTTACATTCTGCAATCTACTACAATTTGGGGCATGCAAAAAAAGCCGACCTCTTCCCTTTGACTTTCTTTAGGACCCTGACCCTCTTAATAAACACATGCAAACAACATGTAGTGTCCATTGCTTAGTCCTGCATTCCGCTCTTTATCAGAAAACCTGCTCCCACTCTGCCACGCTTTCCTCCCTTTCACTCCCCTCTTCCTTTGCTTTCTTTTTTTTTTTCTTTTTTTTTTTTTTTTTTTCCTTTGGCCCAGGTTCTCTGTTTTGCCTCTGCTTGCTCTCCTGGGTAAATCTTGGCACCAGTTCTGACTTCAAATCTCCTGGGCCGCCAGACTGCATCATGTAAAAATTGCCATTTTCCTCTATCTCTGCAGGGCAATCTTTAAAGGCAGTAAGGTGTGACGCTCCAGACTGGCAGCTTGGCAAGAAAGAGCCCATGGATACCAGCACACAGGAATCTGGAGGGTTCACTCTGACAGGCAGTCAGTACTGGGAACAAAAGGAATTAAAAAAAAAAAGAAGCAAATATATTTTTACATATTGCAGGCATATGGCCACAAGACCAGCAGAAATATATTTAATTACTGATCTTGTGCGTTAAGCAGAAATAATGTACCAACAGCAGTACCTTATTTTTTTTTCCCCTTAGATTAAAAAAAAGTAAATGAAGGGAGGCCTCTAGAACATTGTTGGTTAATAGTGTTGCATTTCAGCTCCATTTACACTTTTTTCCCCAATTCTACAATCATTTGCAAATAGAGTCTGATTTTAGACTAGTGTGATTATTTTAGCATGATTTTCTTTTTCGATGTGGCTGGACATTTTTAAATGCAGCTAGGCCGTTTACCGGCCTTTTTGTTGCCTTGTTTTAAATCAAATACTTCAACCATGCAGCATAGAGTCCTTACAATGCTTACAACTAATACTAGGTGCAAATGCAAACCGTGTTATAACCGAGCTGACTTGTAAGTAGTGGTGTCTGAATGTTTTGTACCAAATGACAAGGTAAGTCTCACTGTGGTACGTGTGTTTCAGGCTGCATAACAACGGCGTACCAGCTATTTTCCTCAGAACTTACAATCACAGCAAAAATATGTTCCCTGACTGCTGGTTAAAAGGTTCACGGCCTAAAGCAGGATGGATGTGGAAGGTAGAGAGGTCAATCCAGAGTTGCAATGCAAAACTATCAAACCTGTTAGCCTCTCTGTGCCTCCCCGACACCTCTGAGATGCCCACATGCCTAGAAGTGTGCTCACAGCCCGCACCGCACCTCCGAGCAAGGCAATACCGGCGTGCAGCTTATTTAAGTTAACAAGGATCCAGAAACCTCCCTATTCCACTATTTCAGTTTCTTCAGTGGCTTCAGCCAGAAGGTATGTTATGAGCGTGCCTCACGAATATCAACAGGGTTGGACCTTTTAGGAAATGCTGTTGTGGCCATTTCCTTCTAAAATAATGCTGCTGCTGGCTTTTATGCTGCAAACCAGAGTCCTCAACCTGGGGCAACCAAATATAATTCCCTTCTCAGTCTGATGGGTTTCAAACCCATCATTACCCAAGCAAGTGCTCTAACCAACTGGTTGTAGAGTGTTTTGGCAGGAGAAGAGGACATCTCTGCAACTCTCCTGTTGGAGTTATTCTGGACTTACACTTAACCACCTAAAGTATATCTATATATAAAAGCAATAAAGTTATCAAGGTAAGACCTCTTTCAAGAATGTAAGCTGCACCAACTCGGTTGATGCAAGTGAATTCCTCCATCAAATTATGACAAGAATGAGTTAGAAAACATTTAAAATTAAGATGTCTTAATTTGCTAGGGTGTTTATGGTCCATTCAAGTCCATAAAATAGATAACACAACACCAGGGAGACACTCGCCAAAAGTTACAGCGTGGTATTGTTTGGTTTACAGAAAAGAGATTAATCTCTTCTTTTACCTCTGAACAGTGCAGCGTATCCTCACCAAACTTTAAGTTCTTCCTTTACAAGTATCAGATGAATTTCCAAAGACTTTCATATAAAGCCATTAATAGCTTGCCAGTTAAAATTAATTAAAAACTGGGTTATTTACAAAATTTAGCACCTGTGTCAGTCTTTCCTTTTTCCCAAAACAGCATAATAACAGTCATTTAAAACTTTTCGTATAAAGCTAATTCAGATCTTGTTTTTACGCTGTGTGTGAAGAAATTAGGCTGTAATTAAGCAAAGTTATTTAACATTTATTGTTTCTAATTGTAATGATTATTATAGGCTATAGATGTGCCTTGGTCAATAGTTTTTATAACTCTTAAATAGAGCCTATATAATATGACTAATTCTGCCAAGAACCATATTTCCACTGATGTTAATTTGCTTGCAGCAGCCCTACTGATTTTTGTAGGACACTGCATGTCAAGAGAGAAATGCTTGGTCCATTTGTCACTGCCCTTTAAGGTTACATTGCTACATGGAGATGGGTGATTTGAAGGCTCTCACA
>NW_009197588.1:0-472 GCF_000690835.1 Fulmarus glacialis | reverse complement strand
TTCCTGCAAATTGAGGCAGTAGCACTAGAGAGAACTGAGGAAGGATCAGAGTGGGAAACCTCAAAGGGCAGAGACACAGAGATATACGTATTGCTCTGGATTGTTAAGGCATTGAGACAACCCTGTCTCAGTCCTGTGATCATGAAGGGAAAAAATTCTTTTTTTTTTCCTTGAAGAAATAATCTAATCTGAATTACAACAAGAAGATACCAAAAACATCATTTTGGGGCAAGGTGGGGTAGTTTTTTGAGTGCTCTAACTTGAATTCTGATTTTGTCAAATTAATCACGTGGATTTGTAGCTTACAGTTTAAGGATAAGTGGAACGCTTTTAAATATTTTATTTATTAGCAATTTTACCTTCCTAGACTAATTGGAAGTTTAATGACTAGACTGAAATAAAAACACTGGCCAAGTGTTTATTTTGATACAAAATTTACCATTTTTATTTTGGGACTTTAACACTTCTTAAA
>NW_009197587.1:7728-12948 GCF_000690835.1 Fulmarus glacialis | reverse complement strand
CCCCGAAGCCATTTCATCGCCAGGCTGAACGAGCCCAGGTCCCGCAGCATCTCCTCCCCGTTGCCCTTCACCGGCTTCGGTGGCCTTTCCCTGTGCTCGCCCCAAACACCTTTCAAGTACCAGGGGCACAAAACCAGCAGCAGTATTTTAGGCATAATCTCACAATGTCGACTAAAAGGGAACAATCACTCCCCCCCCTTCCCCATTTCTCCCTTCGAGCTAAAGAAAAAGCAAAAAGAAATCCTCATCAAGCTGTCAAGCTCGGTTTCCTGAAGGAATACAATTAAATCTCTACATGGCAATGTGACCATCAGTTCTTCCCCATCTGAAAAGATGCTTCTCAAGCAGCGTTCGGCTGTTCCTTTCTTCCACCCCCTCCTCTTGGTTTTCCTTCCCGCCGTTGAGCGCGACAGAGGCTGGTGGCTTCGCAGCCAAAAAAAGGTGCGATTTGGAGAGCGTGGCGCGACGTTGTGAGTGGCAGAAGTGAAAAGGCAGCGAAACAACCCTCGAAAACCTGCCTTCTGCTGCGTCGGGTGTCAGCCTTGGCAAAACCCGAACTTCCAGAATTTTCTTGCAAAATTTAAAAAAAAAAAAGCAATTAGAGGACCTGTCGGATTTGGCTGCAGCTTTTCTTTCCCTTGTTCCCTCAAAATGAAAAAAAGTTCTTTCGCTTAACAGCACAGTCGGTGCAATCTGGGATGGACCTGCCTGCCAGTATATGGGGACGCGGTTTTGCCGTCTCAATTTGGGGTTCCCCAAAGATGAAATGAATGCTAACCACCTTGATGCTGCTGCGCTTGGAAGATCTCTGCATGAATAAAGAACTTTTTTTTTTTTCCCCTAAGCAAGCTTGGAAATCTATGTCCCCCCTCTCATTTTCCCCATTTTGGGGGGTGCTTTCCTACTGCCGTGAGTTTGGAGGGGCTCCATTAAAATGAATTGGGGGGGCACAAAGAGAGAGGAGGGGAGAGCGCGGGGGCTTTGCTGCTCCCATCCCAGGGCCGCCGATGGAGCGGAGGCGAGGGCTGTGGTGGAGCTGAGCATCTGCCTGGGGTCGGTCATCCTCCAGCCACGGGGTTACTGCATCCTCCTCCGCTACCCTGTTCTTGTCCGAGGCGTGGACCTCCGACCTGCTGCAGCCCAGCGATTTCAGCATTCACACCTCCTACAAGGTGGGCAACAAATAAATATGGTGGTTACTAATAATAGCCCACCCTCTCCAGCCCTGCTGGTTTATGCATGCAAAAATGCTGCCGAGTCGGTTCAATATTCCCCCTTGTTCATTAAACCAGCATCCATTTTCCTGCAGATAAGACAGTCCGTCAGGGGAAGGGATGATGGTAACTCATTTGTCACAGTTGTTAAATGTAGGAAAGGCTGGCTTTGGGTCACTTCCAATTTTGTGTCAGCTCTGCCTTTATCTGAGCAGCCCCGCGCCTGCACACCAGGCAGGGCTGCTCTCTCCTGGGTGGCACGGGAGGTGGGGATGGTGGCACGGGAGGTGGGGATGGTGGCACCGTCCCTGCAAGATTGCACAGAGTCGGGGGGGGGGATGTCTCTGAGTGCATATGCACTTGGAGCACGGCTCCAACGAGTCCCAGTTCATAGGGAGGAATGCGCTTGTTACTGCAAGAGGTGCCAGGCACGTTGGTCCCGCAGTGACCTAAACCTGTGGCTTTGAGCCCCCGGCACTGCAAGCGGGGTCACCCTCCGTGGGTTATCCCCCGAGCCCATCCTGCCGGGCTTGTGTTTGGGCTGCAAAGCTTAAGAGTTACGATGGTGAAGGATATCGAGCCAAGACCTTGGGAACAGCCAACGTGAGCTTGGTGCAGGTACAGGGGGAGGGAAAAGTTGATGCAACCTCACCTCTGCGCTCCTCCTAACCCTCAGAGGATTTGGGGGTGACTAGTCCGGCTCTTGCCTAAACTAGCACCGTTCCAGCGGGCTTTAATTTGCTCCAATTATCAGGTGCCAGCTCAGGGTGGCTGCAACGCGAGTCATTTTGGCTGCACCCTCTTTGGAGGCATTGTCATCGTGACAGGCCACCTCCTTCCTCTGCCAGGGACAAGGACTGGATACAGCCCCTAGATATGTTAGGATGGAAATGCCGATGGCTATGACCCCTCAAATCTTGCTTCAGGGAAGGGAGCAAGAAGTAGCCAAGAGAGGTTGGGAAGAGTCTTGACCTCTGGATGAGTGATGAGCAGTTCATGGCCAAGATACTTCCCAGGGCACCATGTACTGCACTGCCGGCAGAAACTTCAGTGCAAAACAGACCCCTGATCTAGTCCGGTGTGGAAACGCTCTCCAGCGAGTGGGGAGGAGGTAGGACTGCAGGTCCTTCTGCCCGTAGCTTCCCCCATAAATGAAGCCCAGGCTGGGGTTAAAGCGTGGAGACCTGGTCAGGAAGGAGGTGACATCTCATGAGGCTTTCAGAGAAGCATCCTCTGGTCTGTCCCCATGGCTCACCATGGCACAGCCCTCCCTGAGCGCAGCCCAGACAGCACGTTGATTTAACCACGCACTCGGCAGAGGATGAAGTGTCCCACGACGGCCTGTCTGCATTCCCCATCTCTTGCTGCAGCTTCACTTCCCGTGGTGGTGCAAAGGTGGACGCTGTTGCCTCCTCCTGGCTCCATGGCTGGTCTGCAGCGACCGGTCTCCCTTGGCACCAGCTCATCTTACAGCTGGAAAAAGATGAGGCGGCTGCGGCGTATGAGATGACATGAAGGGTCAGAGGGGCCGAAAAGCTGTATTTTAGTCCTGGTCTTGCCATTCATTTGTGGTGTTCTCAAGTCAGGGTGTGTTGATTTGCGACCGCAGGCAGCTGCAGGCAGCTACCGGGAAGGGCTCCGAGCTCCTGCCTTGTTCGGTGGCAAACGCGCGGCATCTCCGAAACCTGGCTCTCGCTAATGACCCCGGGAAGTGCTGTGGTAGCAGCAGGTTCAGACTGCGGGGATTTAATTCTACCTTCAACGTTGGTCCTAGCAGGGGAGGGGGGGACCTGCCCGCTCGGCTGCATTTGCTTGGTTGCGATCGATCGACCGTCACGGGAGTCATCGAGGTCTCTGCTCTTCAATCTGGATCTGCGCCCGCTTTTACGGCTGCGCGCAGCCCCGAGACCTGCAGCAGCAGCATCCCTCGCTCCTGCTTTAAACCTCTCCCAAGCGGCTCTTGCCAGCCTGTAGGGACCAGGAGCCCGGCCCTCCTAAGGAAGGAATTAACCCAGCAGCGTTAGATATCAGAGGTATCTTTATTGACCGTTTTCAGAAATACAGTAGCACTCAGTGTAGGGGGCTTAGGCGAGTTCTCCAGAAGGTGCCTTCCTTCTCAGCGTTGCCGGGAGATCCTGAGGAGAAACCTGCCCTTTAACGCTTTGGGGTTTCTCTGGAGGCTTTGGGGCTCCCTAGTACGAACTTCCTAACACCCTCAGCTCTCCAGGGCTTGGGAGGTGTTTGAACCAGTGGATGAAACCCAAGTGAGGAAAAGGAAAAAAATCCCCCGTACGTTGGGGGGTGGTGGGGCGGTCTGAACACGTCTGATATGTCGTGAGCCAGCCCTGCCGCGGTCACCATCCGTCACTGCGCGCACCTCCCGCTCGGCGGGACCCCGCGGCTCCCCAGAGCTCAGCTTTCTGCTGCCAAGCGTGCGTCGCTCTCGGCTTTGCACGCTCTTGTCACACGGCTTGTTGGCCATAAAATAAATATTTCTTGGTTTATTTTTCTCCCTGTACATGTGTAAGAGTGAGACCCTTTCCTACGGCAGTTCACAAACTGTTTGGGGGCAGGAAGGGTATGCTCAGCTGGGCTGATCAACTCATTTAATTTTTATTTATGTATTTAATTGGCTTTTTTTTATTTTTTGCAATCAAGGTGGAGTGTTTTTTTTTTTTTTGCGTCCTTGCTACAAGAAACAACTGCAGACACTTCTGGCATAGAGGCATTTTGGCGGCGGCCGCTGCTGTTGGCCTCACTCTAGTAGTCAGTGAGGGGGTATCGCAGGAAGATGAAGATAAGGATGATACAGAAGGTGGCAAGGGCTGAGCTGGTGATGTTAAAAAGCCGAGCTGTCTTGGCATCTTCGACTGCTCCATTTAAGTCATTGAGGAGTTTCTTATCCCGGACCTGAGACCACAAAACAAAAAAACAAAAACAAAAAAAATTGGGAGATGTATAAAAAGACATAACTTGTTTCAAGCAACACCCACGCTGTCGGGTACCTGTGCAGTGGACGAGGGCTGGGCTGTGCCTCTTTGCATTTGAACACTTGGGGTGCCGTAAAACACCCTGAGCTGAGGTTTGCACCCCAGCTCTGCTATGGGTTGAGCTCGTGAAGTCAAGCACTGTAATGCCTGTGGGCTGGAGACCCCTGGGAGCGGAGAAGACCTGGAAGAGTGACCCGTTGCTATTACCAACCAGGCAAACCAGGTCCCCATGGCCCCTGGCGTGGGGCAGTGCCATTTTGAACCCGAGGGTGCACAAGGGAACTGAGGTACCGTCGTGCACCCCATGCCCGTGGGCACTGAAGCATGTCTTCCGCCGTGTCACAGCCCCCTGGTCCTGCAGGGCTGGGCTTCGGCTCGCCCGGCCCGCGAGCGAGAAGGCTGGCTGTGGTTTCGGTGTGCATCCCCGTGCCTCCGTCTGCAATGAGGGGCTGAGCGGGCGAAACCTGGCACGGCATCCTACTGCAGCTCCAGGGCTGCGCACGAGCCTCCAGCATGTTAAGCAGCCCTGGGTTAATGAGTTCCTTTTGCAGGTCTTACGCAGCTCGTGTAGCGTCTCTGCCACTGGCAGTTTTCAATCCTGACAGCGCGGTCTGCTCTTTTCGTTGTCCTGCGGGCTGGGACTTTCATGGGCTTGCCTTGGGACAGCTCTGCAGTGGGTAAGGACTGTGCGTGTCCATGTCACTGGCTTGCCTCCACCTCCTCCATGGCACCAGGCAGTGGATGGCACAGCTAGGCAGCGATGGCACCAGTAGGCAGCGGAAGGCACTGCAAGGCAGCGGATGGCATCGTCAGGCAGCGGATGGCACTGCAAGGCAGCAATGCCGCTAGCAGGCAGCGATGGCATTAGCAGGCAGCGATGGCACCAGCAGGCAGCAGATGGCACTGCAAGGCAGCAATGCTACTAGCAGGCAGGGATGGCATTACCAGGCAGCAGATGGCACTGCCAGGCAGCCATGGCACAGCCAGGCAGAGATGGCACTAGTAGGCAAGGATGG
>NW_009197587.1:6644-7347 GCF_000690835.1 Fulmarus glacialis | reverse complement strand
GGCAGCCTGCGAGAACCAGCCCCAGAGTCCTACCTAGAAATATGAAAAGGCTTTTATCGACCAGGAGCTTTCCGAAAAGACTCTGCGATGGATTCAGACCACGTCTTAGTGACTTTTTCTCTCTCTCTCCTGCAGTGCTTATCCACAGGGCTGTCCTGAAAGCCTTCTGCGACTTGCTGGGTATGGGGAAGGGTTGCTGAACCCCTTGTCCCCACTGAGCTATGCTGGTTCCAAAACCACATCTCAGACCCTCAGGCAATGTCCCGTCCTCCGTCACACCAGTGGGGACCTCTCTGCACAAGCACCCCCTCCTCTTCATTAATCCTGGACCGTGGAGGCTGCTGCTGGCAGGAGCCGGCGCCGGCGGGCCCATAGGCAAGAATGAGAGCTCCGTTTTCCTCCTCGTATTAAATCCTGCGGTGCCATGTCCTCGCCCTCTCTTGCGCCCCGCTCCTGGCGTCCACCCACCACCCCGCTGCTGAGCGCTCGGCAGCTTCAGGGCATCCTTCTGGGAGCGGGGACCGGGGAGAGTCACAAACCGCGCGTGGTTCTGTGGCATGCTTGGCTGGTGCTCCCAGCAGCGGAGGTGAGCTCTGGGAAGGCAGCAAGCCAGCAGCCTGGGAGCCCGCACACCTTTTTGTGTCAGCTATCTGTCCGGGATGACTCACCTTTGAAATGATTCGGGAGGTTTAGCATCCTCCCA
>NW_009197587.1:5839-6066 GCF_000690835.1 Fulmarus glacialis | reverse complement strand
CCCCTGGGCGCAGGAGTGCCGGGCAGCCGGCACCTCCTCACCCAGCGGTGAGAAGCACGGAGGTCCCTGCAGCCAGAGCCCCAGGGGCGCTGGGTTCGGGCCAGAAATCCCGGCAGGCTCTTTGAAGCTCTCACACGCTTTCCTCTTGCCAGCAGCGGGGCTGCCGGAGGCAAACCCTGCACAGAGCAAACGCCTTTTGCCCCTTCCTCCGCTGTAACCCAGCCGCG
>NW_009197587.1:4230-5456 GCF_000690835.1 Fulmarus glacialis | reverse complement strand
TCTCTAGCGAGGGGCTCCCGGGGCTGCCCTCTCCCCAGTGCCACCATTTCCTCCCAGTTCCTCTTTTTATCCTTCCCATCTCTTCTCTTTCCTGCCGTTTGGGCCCAAACGACGATACGGACAGCTACCTTTGACTCCTGCTAAAGGGCACCCAGCTGCCCCCTCTCCCTGCCCCTCCGGCCGGTCCCCCCCACCCACTCCTACCAAGCCAAGGCACACACAGCTCTGCCCGCATTCCCCGTCTCCGGCAGCTCCCTGCCCATTCCCTGCCCTTTCCCTTCCCTAGCTCTCCTCCGGCTGCTCTGGCCTTGGTCGCCTGGATCCCTCATCCTCGCCAAGTCCTTGGTCCCCTTCCTCTCCTCCCTTATTGTCTCCCCATACACCCTATGGCTTCAGTGGTCACCCTCATGCAAATCAGCCCTTATTGTCCATTATCATTTATATTGCAAGGGAGCCTCTAAGCGCCGGACAAGGCGTTTCTCCTTCCAAACCACTCGCAGCCCCGGCTTCCCTCGTCTCTCCGGGGTGGCCTCACCTCCTCCCGCCTGGCCTTGCGCCCCCAGACGCTCACAGACGTCTCCCTTCGATGTCCTGCTGCGGCACCCGAGCTGGGCTCTGGAGGAGGAGCTCTCCTGGAAGGCAGATAGAGGTTTTGGCTCCTTCCCTGCTCTGTCCTTAAGGAGATGCCAGTGTCTTTCTCATAGCCCAGTCTCAGCTTTCCCTATTTTCATGGCCACCATCACCAAAACATGCTGGCAGCTGGTGCATGAGCTTCTGGGAGCCCTGGAAGCTGCTTCTTTCCATAGCCGAGGAGGTGAGGCAGGGGGGGGGCAGGTCCCCAAAGTCACAAGGTCACAACGCTGAACCCCCCCCCAGACCCAAGTGTGGTGTTTCCTTAGTCACAGACTCTTTTCTCATCATCACTTTGACCCTTCTCACCCTGCCTAGAATTATTTGGGGATTTTTGGCACTGAGATGACTGGTGTGTAAGGATAATTATCCTGCATCTGCTTACTGCAGGGTTTCCCCAGGCACCCCGAAGCGCCGCGTGGTGGCCCTTTTGGAGATCCCACCCTGGACAAGGCAAAGCTCATCTCTGGTCCAGCTTGACAACTTACATGTTTCCTTTCCTCTTCCATGCCCGGCCTTCCACGAAACACAGCCCACTTTTGTGGTTTAACATGCAGACACTCCTCCTCCCCTCTCCCACCAGCGAAAGGCAGTGG
>NW_009197587.1:891-4051 GCF_000690835.1 Fulmarus glacialis | reverse complement strand
GTCCTCCACCACCTCCAGCTCACCTTGTCCTCCACCACCTCCAGCTCACCTTGTCCTCAAACACCTCCAGCGTGCTGGTGCCTGAGGGCTCTTTCTCCCTCCCTCTGACCACTGTCTCCTGCCCTTCCTCTCCTTGGGGCTTTGCCTTCAGCTTCCTCTCCAAGCACGCCCCTTGACTCCTACCGTCCCACTCCTTCATGGTCCCTTCCCCAGCAGCCATCTCCCCTCTCTCTGCTCTGGGGCTTGGCCCCTCTCATTTTTGGGAGCAGGGAACTTGCTGTGCAGGTACAAAGTGGTGCCTCAGTTTGCAGGAGGAGATGGTTTGTTGATAACGAGCTTAATGAGGCTGTATTTAAGGCAGCCCAGCTTTTAGCGTGCAGCCCACAGCTGGTTGTCTGTAAACCCATTTCTGTGCAGAGCTCTGCGTCCCTACACATAAGGAGTTCTGGAGGGGATCCTTGGATTTATTTGCTCTGTGAATTGGTCAAGAGCTCTCCAGCCCATGTACCTCCACCACGCCGGCACCGGTGTCACGGGGCTGTTGCCTTTGCATTTCACCCACCTCCATAAACCATCGCTCCTCCCAAAAAGCGGGCTGAGAGCCTGCCTAAGCAGATGCCACAGCCTCTCTGCTTCTTGGGGTTAATAAATAGCTACAGATTTGTGCTGGTCTGCTTCCACTCGAAATGGGGAAGGTCACCACACGGCGAGAGGGGAAGGTAAACAGCCGTGCCCGGAGCTGCGAGCTAAGGGCCAGGCGGAGAGCGGGCAGGAGAGCTCAGCTCTCCTGGGGTGCTATCACACCGCAAATTTCGGTGGCCTCGAGGGGCAGGAAAACTCTGTGAGCAACCCCGTGGGCTGCTGGTGGGGCTTAAAAAGCCGGCAGGGCTTCTTGCTGTCTTCGACTCTATAGAACCACAACATGGCATCCGTACCACGGCTCGTCTCAGATCCCAGCTCCTCTGATCTACCGCCTCGTGGTGTAGTGAGAAGGACTTGACTCACCCCAGCGGTCTCCGGAGACGGACCTCCTAACGACCGAAGCGAGACCTCCTGCCACCAGGCGCTGATGCATCATTAATTACCGCTTAGAACTGGGAAAGAGGAGGGGAGGGAGCTGCCGGGCCACGGCATTTGCTCCTGGTGAAAACAACTGAATCCAAAGCGTTGCCGTTGGAGTGATCCTCGCATCTGTGCTGGGCTGGGGTTAAGGTTACTTTAGGGTTTCTCACTTCCCTGGTCCTGCTGTTTATCATTCCTTCCCCAGCACCAACGCATGCTTACATGCGAGCGCCTTGCTTGTGCTCTGGGACGCTGACCTTGAGAAGCCTGAGATGCTAGAAATAACGCCCGGAGGGATACGTGAGTTGGTGCGGCTCCGTCGCAGCCCAGCAAGCTGTATGTGCTGAGGATCTGGCCCGCTATGGGTGTAAATAAAGACGGGGCGTGCCCTCACACTGTTATTCAGAGCGCTTGGCTGGGGTGTCTGTCACACAGAGTACTTGGCTTGGATGTCACAGACTTTGCCCTCACCTGATTTCATGTGTTTCTTTGAGTAAGAGCATAAATTCTTTGGTGCTGGGGTGGGTTTGGGGCATTTTTTAGTAAATGGTGGTCACCGTGAAATAGCATTTCCCTGCAGAAAGAAATCTAGAAGGCTGCAGCTTGCGTGCAAAAGGCCAGGCAAGCATGGAGGTACTGTTTTCCCAGCCGTGGCTGAAACCAATAAAAGTGGGCATGGGGAAGGAGACAGCTTTACAGTAACATTCAAGTGTACCTAAACATACATCTGGCTTCCACTGTGGACATTGTGCTGCTGAAACTGGTGGAAATATTAGGATGTGCTAAGGTCCATAATGAAGCATCGCATGGACTTGGGGCACAAAGGAGCTACTGCTTTATTAATGGTATGAATCTGGCAAAAGCAGATTACATTTATGGCAGGGTATAGAAAATGCTATTTCTGATAATGAAAATGATGATTCCTGAGGCTGCTAGGTGTTTCAGTTATTTAAAGGAAATGGAAAAACCATAACCTGGGAAAACATTTAATGCCATCAGTGCCCTGATGGCCCTTCAGTCAGGAAACCTGTGCTCCACCGGCCTAGGGCTCTGCCATCAGAGGTCCCAGAATGGGCTCGGGGAGGGGAAGGTGCTGCTCCCCTCTCCCTCCCACAGCACCTTACTTGGTCTCTGCAGAGCACAGACATCTTAGAAAGGCTGGGACTTAAGTTATCTGCTGCTAAATTGTCCTTACATTTAACTGCAGGGAACAAGAGAAGTCTGTTTAAAGGGACATCTGTCCCCAGGGCATTCCTTGCTTCTGCTTTCTCTGAACTTCTGGGAAAAACCTTATTGACTGTTAAGAGTGCTGAAAACAACAGGCTTCTGGAGAAATGACCCTAACACCCAGCCTGGCTGGGATGTTGTGAAGGTCTCTGCAGTAGCTGTGAGTGATGAAGGATCCTGTCTCTCTTAACATCCCAGTGGTCTTCCCCAGGACAGACCTTCTGCTACTGCCCCAGCATCCCCGTTGCCTCCCACCGCCCATCCCAACAGCAGCCCGCGAGGTCATTTGCCATCCCTTTGGCTACTTGCTAGCTCTGTCCTGTGCCTCTGAGGCACATTTTATTTCTGTTTCCCCCCTGCCAGAGAGTCACAGCCACTGGGGACCTCCAAGACCAGTGGAGTTATTTCTACCTGCTCAGCTCCGCGTCTGTTCGGGTACCACCGTTACGTCCGATCAGCTCCCGCCTCCGCAGTCCAAAAGCCAAGGCTGGTTTTTGACAGCCATCTTCTATTTTCATTTCCCTGATTTGGAGCTTATTTGCCCATTTGCCTTCCCTCGCCACCACTTCTTTTCCTCACACTGGAGTTTATGTCCTCTAGACCTTTGCAGCTGGATGCTGAGCCCCCGCCTCTGCCCCGGCACGAGGCTCAGGCCTCGGGTTACTTCTGGGCTTTGCCCTTCCTTCCACCTCGTGTCAAGGATAGCGAAGGGTCCAGCCTTTAAAAACCTTGTAGGTGGCAGACCCTACTCCGTCCTGTCCCCTGGGGATGGGTCAGCCCGGTCCTCAGGCTGTCCTGCCCCCACTGCTGGCTGCCGCCGAGGGACCGCCACTACCCAGCCGTGTCCCCCTCACCTGGACACCCTTTCTAG
>NW_009197587.1:0-440 GCF_000690835.1 Fulmarus glacialis | reverse complement strand
CAGCCGAGGGACCGCATCTACCCAGCCGTGTCCCCGTGACGTGAAACCCCTTCTTAGCCCGCTGTGACCGTGCCTCTTGCATGGGAAAGATGCTGATCATTAAAGGCAAATTCAGACGAGCAAAGACACACAAAAAAGGAGGAAGCCAGTTTTTTCCCTCGCTGGCTAAAATGAGGGGGGGTGTTACGGGCCTCCCCCCCCCCCCCCCAGTTCGTGTCAGGCTGCCGCTGCCTGGATTTGCCCTTGGGTCAGTCCTGCTTGCGGTGATGCTCAGCCCCGGCATGATTTAAGCTATTAAATGCCTCGCCCAGACAGCAGTGAAGCCTTCCGCATGGGTGATGGATGGGTGCTCATCGCCTAGATCTCAGGGAAGGGGAAACTGAGGCAGGCACCACGGTGCCAGTGCTAGGTGAGCCCAGAGCACGGGTCTGCGGACTTGA
>NW_009197586.1:542-845 GCF_000690835.1 Fulmarus glacialis | reverse complement strand
GTGCTGTGGGACCGTGCAGTTTTCCGGGCGGCTGCGCAGGGGTTAAGCCGAGGAATCCGGCTGCATTCCTGAGTCCAGCTGCTTGCCTGGAAGCTGGGCTGGCAATGGGGCTGTGGGTGGGGCCTTTAGCAAGGGTGGCCACGGAAAAGTGCCAGTGGGAGAAATGGAAGAAGAGGGGAAGCAGGAGCTGGCAGGAGTGTGGTGGGCAAGGGGGCACAAGTGGGGCTGGATGGGTGCAGGGATGATGGGGAAGCAGCGGAGGGGACCGGTGCGGTGGGACTGTGCAGTTTTCGGGGCGGCTGG
>NW_009197586.1:0-364 GCF_000690835.1 Fulmarus glacialis | reverse complement strand
GCGGGGGGGGCCGCCGGCCAGGCTAGCTGGGCGATGGAGCCAGCCAGGCTGGGGCGATGGGTGCCTTCATCCCATGGGCAGCTCCGGGTGCTCACTCCCACCCCACAGGGAGGCAACTCCTGGCCTCATCCCGGCTGCTGGGGCCGTATCCCGCCCTGGCCCTTGGCTCACCTCCGAGCAGGGGAATCACGCGGATGCTCGGGAGAGAAACGGGAATTGGGGGCACGCAGGGATTTGCACGGTTGTCACAGATTAAATTCCGCCGTTGCAGCGAGCGGGGTGTGCGGGCGAGATAGCGGCGCCTCCGAATCCTCACCGCCCGTTTGCTTTGACCCGAGCTCTCCGGCTCGCCGCGCTGACCCCC
>NW_009197585.1:0-200 GCF_000690835.1 Fulmarus glacialis | reverse complement strand
GGTCTGAACAAACTGTTACGGGGAGAGCTGGAGAAATGAGCCGGGGGACGGCGCGGCGCGGCAGGGCCCGGGTCACTTGTTTGTTTGTTTAAGTGCTCGTTCACGGGAACATCTGGCTGCAAGTCAAAGAAAATCTGTACGAGCAGCAGAGAAAAATTATTCTCAAGCAGCGACGCCACGGATGCCGCTTCCTCGCGATC
>NW_009197584.1:4388-24651 GCF_000690835.1 Fulmarus glacialis | reverse complement strand
TATATATATAAAAAAATCTTTAGTTCAGATAACAGGCTCATTTTTGAAGATGTTTGAAAATTTGTGAATATGGAGTAATGTAATCTCAGTTCCTAATATTTAGGCATATAAACCACACCTTTTTCTATGAAGATTTTTTGCTGTGGCCTAAAAGTTTTTCATATGTATCTAACAAAAAGTACTTTTAAATTCATTCATTCAGCAGAGTTCAGCTACTCAGTGCCAGAGGAGATTGCCCCCCAAATGTGATCCCAAAATAATGAGGGCTCAGTGTAGTTGCCCTTTTGCTGCTTTCTCTCTTTTCCTCCATGCAAAAGAAGAAATGTTAGTGCTGACTGAGCATTTTCACATTCAGCAAATAAAAGACAACTTCTATCAGTCAGCTTCATCATGCCGTGCATAAGAATGTGATAGAGTGGTGATTGCTGCTTGATCCATCTGCGTGTGTTATGATTCATGCTAATGGAACATGCAAATGCTCTGATGAAGAGGAACTTAGTGCAACGAATTAATTTAGAAGATATCCTCCAAAGTCTCCCATTCCTTTAGTCCTTGAATGTTTTTGTTTGACACAAACGGTGACAACATGAAGTCAGGTCCCCAGCTTGGATAAGTCAACTGAGAGCAATATACCAAGCCATAGTAACAAATGATCAGGACTCTGATATACATCATTATTAGAATTTGCCTAATATACTTAGTTAAATTTTTGACACAGCATTATACTGGGAACAGTTAATAAAATGAGTATGTATGAGGTAGAAAAGATAACATCAGTGATGGGATTATTTCAGAAGCATAGTTACCTAATCATATTATTTTCCTGTAAATTTTCCCAAATCCATGTCTTCTGCACCACTTAATACGGGGCTTAAATGCATGGCTGTCAAAATGACATATTTTGAAAAAAAATTCAAAGATACTCCAACATTTTTTTGCAGTTTGAAAACATTTGGGTGGTATTAAAGTGAAAAAAAAAAGTGTGGAAATTGCCTGGTTTGTGATAAAATTCTAAGTGAAGTAAGAGATTTTTCAGAACACATGAAAATCAGAGATCTGAGTTTCTCATCTGAAAACTTGGGCAGTTTTCTTATTTTCTGTTGTTGTGCCTACACTCTGTCTTTAAGAATGTTTATAGCACTTTTGAACTCAATCAGAGAAATGCCAGTGGTTGTTAAAAATGTATTTCTATATTCATAGCTTATAGATAATGTGGTAACAGTAGTCTCGTATTCACTAGTACACATTGATACAACTGAAATCCACTTATTTTCTCTAGGGCTTCTGCATCCTCCCTTCCTTTCAAAAAGTATTAATCTTTTAGGAATTTATCCTAATACTTATCCTATCCTATCTATCTTAATGTCTTCTAGGACATTATCCTAATAGATATCCCCTGAATATTCAAGGCAGTTATTTATATATAAAAGGCAATTATTTATATATAAATTTTGATTAACCGGTTTGGGAATGCTGATGTGTCTCCAAGCAGTATTAAAAGTTGTGGAACAAAATTGAAACATGTAGCTTCTGCATGCACGGTTGCACCATCGCATCTGCAAAACAGCTGTGCTTGCTAGGGCATCCTGGTGTGAGAGGGAGAAAAGCTACCCTGCTTTTCTGCTGCAAGGCAGCGCACGAGGTGCCCTGGCTGCTGTTTCCCTGATCCTGCAGAGCATTTTGCTCTTGGCATGACCTGAAGAACCAGAAGGGAACAAGCTGGAAGCTGGAAAGGCTGTTAGCTAATAGTGAGCTCTTACATGACCACCCCTGCCAGCAGCACACAAGTGGCTGCTGCTACAGCTGAGCTCTGAAAATGCAAATGCTTTTAAATGCGAACTGTAATCATTAATTATATTGATAAATAAAAATGCCTTACTGTATACTAGAATAAGGCTAATTTCTGTCACACAGTCAATTTGATTTGACATTCTAGTTCTGGAATTATTTTGCAGTATTTCAATTTTTCCTTCAGTTTTTTTTTCTTTTTTTTATTAACTAGTAATAATATTTTAAAATGTTATACAAATAATATAAATATGAACAGTCACTTTATTTTTTTTTTTACAAGGCACACAAATTAGTGAATATTCCTTACCTTTATTTTGTTTGATTGGATGACTGTTGTTCTTTGAGCTTATCAAAGCAGAAAGTCTTTAACAAAGAAGAAGGGGGGGTGGATAATTTGGACTATGCAGAGGAATGGGGAATGCTTGGCAAGAGGTGTGTTCTTGGTTGAAAATATAAAATGTGTTGGAAGAATCACAAACCAAAATATTGTGGTTTTGAACTAAAAATTAAAAACTATTGTGTTTGGAATGAAAAGGAAGTACTTTGATTTTTGAATGTTTTAAACTTAATAAAAAAAATATTATTGTAGATGCATTTTGAAGTGAAATAGTCTTTAAAAAGTTACAAGTTGAAGCAGATGTTTGTTTAAAACATTTTGATTGATTCAACATGAATTTATGAATTGTTTGGTTTTCTGCTTAGGCAATGCTCTGCAAAAAAAAGTTTTCCTGGAAAGTTTCATAGAGCTGTAGTTATGCTACAGCGCATTTTTCATCCTGTGTGCAGCACATATAGCTGTCACATTCCAAAGCTCATGGTAAGAATAGACTCAGTCTAAATAAAGTGATGAGATTTTTATAGCTGCCATTAATTTTTGTGAACTCTTTTTTCAGTTGGATGGCCAAATATTTCTTTCTGTATTGATACGTGCAGACAATCTTAATAAGCTGACCAGTACAGGATACTAAAGGATGTGTGAAAATGTGTTCTTCAATCTAGGTTGTGTTATTGCCTTGGTGTTTACAACTCCCAAGGATCCTTAGGATGGGAGAATGGATTGTTTAGTGAAATAGTAACAGGATTTGAAGACTTTCACCTCCAGGGCATTGATTTATGTCCCAGGCTAGGTTGGCACTGTCTGAACAGAGTTATCACCTGAGAGCTTTTGTTTGGCCTATATGAAATGAAAGTCTCAAATTTGTAGTGGACGGCTGTCCAAATTGCAAAATTACCATCTTGTTTTGCACTAATTATGGTCTTTCAAGTTTCAATAAAGAGACAAGGATTAAGTAGACATTAAAACTTCCCTCATATCCCTGGTGAGCGATCTTCTTTGTTAAGGCACTTTGTCAGGATATCCTTGACAGTCAGGTGCTGCTGTCGCCATGCCAAATACCTGTTTAATCAGTAATGAAAAAACCTTCAAGACTCGAACAACCACAACACTACCTTAAAAAAGCCATAGAAAAGGTTCAGGATGAGAATTTTTACTGTATAGAAAACTGTTATTCCTCAAGGACTTCGGGGGCCAGCAATCTCAAACTCACAGTCACCTCAAATTGTTATCGTGTGTCTGATTTCAGTGAAGGAACAGCAAAAAGTTGCATGCATGAATCACATTTATATTTTTGTATCTGCTGCACTACAGACTGATGCAAAATAGAAGGTTCACTGGATAGAAGTAATTCATGCTGAAATATGGGGAAAGTTCTTCTCCGAATTGGCCAAGCAGAATATTAAATACAAGAATAGTACCTGGTCCACTGAAGAAGGCTTTGCATCTTGTACCAGCTAGTTCATAACTTAGTGGGAGGAATATTAAAACTTTGTTCTGGATTTGCTAAAGATTAATCAGCTTGGGGAGAGAGAAATTGAATCTGACTGGAGCACGCTGTGAGAAAGGGTAATTACTGCATAGTTATAGAAAAGACAGAGCCGGATTCTTCTGGGAGATGCACAGTGGTAGGGTGAGAGGCAATGGATGCAACTTAAAACATGGGAAATTGAGCTTAGATAGAAGGAATTTTATTTTATTACATTTTTTTTCCCCGGAAGGATTGTCAAACAGTGCAACAGGTACCTGAGCAATGCGTGGCTTCAAACGTCAGCATGTTCCCAAACTAAAGGATAGTGATCCCTAAAGCCCAGCTGCTGCAAGAGTAGGAAGCACCCAGATCCCCAGGACGTGCAGCTTGAGGAAATCCAAAAGGGAATGGGCTATGTCTCCATAGGAGCTACATAGGTCAGATCTTGTATCTGAGGGCTCAGGAATGACAAAAGTGTCTTCCAGGGACAAGCATTAATCAGGAAGATTCTCTGAAATCAAGTAAGGGAGGAGACTTCTTGACTTTGGGTTCCTAAAACATCATCTAACAAAACCAGAAGACTCTAGATAATTAAAGGTTAATCCTTTTTTTTTTTTTTTTTTTTTAAGATCATGGCAGCTCTAGGCTGGTAAAGTACATGCCAACCTATGTACTTGTGGACATGTAGCTGCACAGTCCCCTTCACTGTAGGAAATTAGTAAGACTCAGTGTGAGATCTTGTGGAAGAGGAAGGTGGGTTTATTTTAAACAACACTGTTTTAATTCACATTCATTCTGTCACAGATTTCACTCATTCCTACTCTCATTCTGTCACAGATTTCACTCATTCCTACTCTCACCCTCACATACTCAACAGCACTGAGATAAGTCTATCAAAGTGGTTTGGCCAAGATGACTCAGTGTGACACAAAGGACATGGGATGCTGGCTGCTGAATCCTCATCACAGCATTTGGGTTTTCTTGATTGGTGAGGACAAACAGGGTTTTGAACAGGCCTTTTATATCCTTATGAAGGATATATCCTTATATCCTTAGGATTCAGCTGTTACTATGGCATGATTCTTTTGCCTCAGAATTTTGCTTACTTCAGCCATCAAAAATTTTAGACAAGTTTGCTGGACATTGTTTATGTTTCCTGATTTTAGGTATCTCAGAGTAGTAACCTATCTTCCTTTTGGGCTTGCAAGAAGAGGAACAGCTCATCTGATGTGCTGTAACCTTGCTGTCCTCCTCCTTTAATCAAAGTGTAGGGTCTTCCACTCTTGAGTCATCTGTGCTGTGATCTTAACAGAGCACAGGCCCCAGTCTCGATGGAAACATCACGTCTCCGAGTGTTTCATTGCTTTGTCTGTGTCCTTGGTTGTCAGTGCAGGCCATTCTTCTTTTAACCCTATTCTGTTGTTTCCTCTGGTGCTTTCTCATGTATATTTGCATTCCTCTTAATATTTGCATTCAATATAATATCTCAGTTCAGGACACATCAATTTTGTTCAGCAAGAAGGCAAAGTAGTGGAAACAATAGAAATATGCAGAGTTTTCAGAGGTCTAGCTTTAAATTTTGTATGTGCCTGTGATACACAGAAGGGGATTTTTACACTGTGAACAAGAATAGTGAGCATTTACTGAATACAGGTCTGGGGAAAAAAAGCTCATTAGTGCTCTGCAAGGTGAATTGGTTACGTATTTGGGACTTCCAGTGTACATCAGTGACATTTTTTCAGTAGAATGGGAACAGAATAGCAATAATGTTTCACATTACAAATCAGAAAAGAGACCTTCTCCCTAAACTTGAAAAATGCTGGATTTTTTACAGTCATTTCTCTAGTTGATTCATTTTACCAATTAAATCACATCTTGTAGATGCAGCTACACTATATTTACATCACCATCTCTTTTTATTGTGTAAGCTACTAAATTGATGATTGGTTCTTTGAAATTAATTGTTTATTACCTCATTTGGGTATTTTTTCTTCATCTTTCTTATTTACCAAGTCAACAAATTGCCTCATTTTTATGAAAACCAGCTTTTAACATAGGCTCATTTGTTGGTATCATTAAATAAAAGACATAAATGATTACTGCAGTTGTAGGGAGTTACACAGTGTAGTTTCAAACTTTAGTGAGTAAAACTTACTATATTTGCAAAATTTTGCTGCTGAAATCTGTTACTAGCTTCATCAGCTGGCACAGCAATACACTAGAAAAAAAAGAAACATTCTCTTGGAATAGTGCCATGATAACGTATGTGTTGTCTTTTGGAGAAAACAATGGTCAAAGGGAAATATGCTGTGGCCCGTGTTGCCCTTGGTTCTCTTTTCCTTCCTGGTTTCTTCCAGGTTCAGTGCTGAATGCTCAAGTAATTGTTTATTTAAAAATGCCTTGAGGATCTTTTTGTCTGTACAGTTTGTATAGATCTAAATGGATTTCCCCCCACAGATTTCCTCGTCCACAGGAGCTTTCCCCCTCCCACTCCCCCCACCAAGAAACATCTTTTTAGAGGCAATGCAGGAGGTGGCAGGGCCAAGTGGGGCTAGAGAAAATGATTGCTGCAGCAACAAAATAAACTTGGCCGGACAGCTGGGGCTCCTGGAAATTGTATTTCAGAGGCAGCTGGGTTGGGTGAGTTCCCCAGGGCACTGCTTTGCACAGGTGAGGGGCAGCTCCTTGGGCTCAGTGCTGCTGCTGCCTCCTTTTGCTGCTGCTGCCCACGTGCAGTTGCCTCCTTATGGGGCTGTGTCCAGGCTGGCACTGCCACCCACGGTCTGGGCTGCCCTGGGACATGCTGGGAGGGAGCAGTGGCATAAGGGAAGGGGCAGGGCTGTGGTCCTACGGTGGCTCGATTAAAGCAGGACGGATCCACTGCCTGCCTGCTGCTTGCTGAGCAGACACAAGCTGCTCTGTGTGTGCGTGTGAAGGGTGTAACACTAGGTCTGAATCAACATGTCCCATTTCTCCATAGGGCTGGTTAAGAAGATTTGTCACTAGGACAGTTCTAACCACAGGTCCTGGCTGGAGAGCCTCCATAGAGCATGAGCAGGGCCAGCCCTTGCCTACTTGCAAAATTGGTGTTTCCCTTACTGAGCTTACTGAAGGAGGACTCACCTATTTTGCAGGCAGAGAAAAGACCTTAATCTCCTCCTGGAGTTGTTGTCAGAGCACTTCCTGATTACACAGAGGTACCTTAGAATGACTGTTAATCGTGTTCAGCTCTCAGGATGGGCTCTGTGCTCTTGTCAGATTAAGGGCTAACAAGATGATTGCTTTCTCCCTGAGCTTGGACTCTGCTTATTGAGATTGCCATTGCCACTTCATTTGATAGCCTTAGGCAAGCCTTTGAGTTGTTGCCTGTACCCATCTTTGTTTTGCCTGGGCCAGCAGGTGCAGGGATGGCAGCTGAGCTGGTTCTGCGGGTGCTGCCGCTGCGGCTGCAGCAGGGCCAGTGCCTGTCTGACCCTGCTGAAAATGAGAGACTTTGGTGGGCAGACAGCTATTACAAGAGGTTCAGTTCCTCCTCTTGGTTGTGGTCTCAGTTATCCATTTTAGCAACGTGTTTAGATCCATATTAATTCAATGAGGAGAAATGCCCAGCGCTGCCCCTGGGGAGGAAGCACCCCTGCAGCAGCCCAGGCTGGGGGGGACTGGCTGGGGAGCAGCTCTCTGGGGCCCTGGTGGGCAGCTGAGCATGGGGAAGCCGTGTGCCCTGGCAGCAAGGATGGCCAGCAGCCTCCTGGGCTGCACAAACAGGGTCACAAGCAGTAGACTGAGGGAAGGGATCATCCTCCCTTATTCAACACTCATTAGACCGTGTCTCACTGTGTCCAGATTTGGGCCCCCCAAAGAAAGACACAAACTGGATTTTCCCCACAATGGTCAGGGCTTGAGCATTTGCTCAAGGAGAGCCTGAGGGACCTGGGCTTGTTCACCATCTGGTGAAAAGGTGGCTTTGGGGGGACCTAACAACAGCTTACTGATACTTACTTGGAAGTTAATGAGAAGATGGAGCCAGGCTCTTTGGGAGACTGAGAGATAATGGGCATAAGCTGAAAGAGGAGAGGTACAGACTGGACATAAGGAAAACCCTTTTTTCACCACGAGGCTGCCCAGGGTGTTTGTGCTCTCTGTCCTTGGTGGTTTTCAAGACCTAACTGGATAAAGTCCTGAGCAACCTGGTGTGAGCTCAGAGGTGATGCTGCTTTGAGCCGGGGGCTGCACTAGAGACCTCCTGCCTCCCGCTGTCCCTTCCAGCCTTGCCTAACTAAAATAATCTTTCCTTTGCTGGTGGGAAAGGAAGTGGATGAAGGAGGTTGAAGTGAGAAACTGTGCCTGTACATCCCATTTTTTTTTCCTAGGTCACAAGATATGGCTTTGACACACTATTGCCATTGACTATGGCTTGGACTGTTCTGCTACTCTGCCAGACCGATGCATTCACAAGGGATTAACCCTGCGGCTGGTTATGTTAAAGTGTTTCTCAGAGGATTATTGGCAATCCGGAGGAAACCAGGCACTAATAGACTAATATAAAACATGACATGATTCTTTTACTTGTATCCTGCATCAGCGTTGCAGCCTTTAGGTCAAGCAGCTTTTCCAGGAGAGGCCGACTGTTCTCATGCCTAGGCCGACTGTCTCTGTGGCTTTGCCACAAAGAGGGTGGCAGTTTTTCCATGCAAGAATTTGCCTCGAAGTCAGGCTATGCTTTTGTTCTGTTGTTTTATTACCTGACTGTGCTGTATTCTACTCATTATTGGAAACATTTTTGTTCTCAAATATGTTCTTTTGCATGCCTGTGGCTCAAAAATACACCTTTTACCTGATCAAATACTTCTTAGCAGTTCCTTTAATCCTTATGGGTCATGGAACATTAGGCACCAAATAAGGGCTGTCTCCAATAGTGCAGAATGAATGGTCCTCCTGCTGCAAGGCCTTACTTACCACTGTCATAAAAGAAGCAAAACAATATAGCGCAGTGGGCACCGGTTTTTGCTGCTCAAAGAAATCAGCAAGGCACTTGGAACAAGCGTTAGGGTGTGGGGGAGAGCCTTGCAGCTGTGTCACAGGTGTTATGGACTATGTGGAGAACTGGAGCTCTTTTTGCAGGGAAACGTGAGTACAAGGCTTTGGCACCGGTACCCTTGTGAAACCTCAGCTGCTATTGCTAAAGGCCAGGATGAAAAAACAAGAGGCTAGGAAAGGAGGTGGCTTTATTTTTTTATTACATAAAATCTCTCTGCTCAGAAGCCTTTTGGCTTTGATAAAAGAAGAGCTCGTCACTTGTAGATTGCTGTCCTGAAATTCAGAAAACAAAGTAATAAGTTCGATTTATTTTGTGGGCTTTTAATCTAGTAATGTTTTTCAACAATCCTAGGAAACAGGTTATGCCATCACACGGATTTGCACTAAAGGATACAGAGTTTATTTGCTCATGTTCCAAATGTCTAGCTTGTAAATAACTTTCTCTAACTTTGACAGTCTACATACAGAGCAGAGGAAAAACCAAAAAAACCTTATAATCGTAAGCTTGCATCTCAGTGTTCATTGAACCTAGTGCAGACACTGATGCAATTTTTCAGGGATCAGTTCACCAGATTAACTCATAAACAACCAGCAATTTCTAGCTGTGAACTGTATAGTGTTTCCTTTCATACTGTTTTTTGAAATCAACTCCATTTGAAAAAGGTTTTGTCAATAATACACATCATGTTAAATGCAAGTGGCACTGCATACTTAACATTTTTTCTTTAATTTAAATTGATTTTATTTTTATGAAAGGTTGCATAATTTTGTAGATATCTGTGTAGGTGAATTTTTAATCTCTCCCGTCAATTAAAGACAAACCAGTCTGTTCCTTTATTTTGAGAAAACCTATGATTCATTATATAAAACAGAAATGAGATACGCTTAACAAAAATTCTGTTTTTATCAAAATTAAATTTCAACAATGAAATGGTTTGTTGGAATTGGCACTTGCTTACTCGGAAAGATTTTCTGCCGTTATTTATTGTGCTTCTGTTGACACGTGTTCACACACACACACTCACGGACACTTTTCATATATTCTAAACAGACTCTATTAGCAAGAGTTTACAGTCTAAAGAGCCGATACTGGATGGTGCTAACTTCCTGAATTGTCTGTACTTGGAGTTGATCCCTTTGTAGGATCTGATTTGCAGGAGAACATTTGTTATAGTTCTAAGCTTTAATTTATGGCTCAGTTCTCCAAAGCACTAGTGTTACCTGCTAAGCTTTCAACAAACATGTGATGTGAAGTGTAATACAGAATGGATCTTTTACAGTTTCTCAGTATTTTGTTAAGTATAGACACTTTATAGTCACTGCCTTTAGTGTTAGAGGTTAGGTTTGAAAATGTTGAACTCTTTGAACATCACTTTATCATGGAGAAATTATGCAATTAGAAGCCTAATATAAGATTCACATTGCTAATACTTAGCAAGAAATACCAACAGTTGCTTAAGTGTTAAACACCTCAAAATAAGAATGAATTAACTGAAAGACAATGATATTGCATATGAAACTCAGTTATGACTATACTCTGGCCTATGGATTGTGCATGTGATGAAAAAAAAAAATTGCATTTTTTGTCAGTAAAATAAATACTTCACTTGAATTAATATAAAGTTTTTAGAACAAGCAAACTGGAAAAAATCACATAAAAAGACTTACATATCAAAACATCATCAATAACGTACACTCCTGGTGGTGTTGATGGCCAGCATGCCAGAGCCAGGAGAAGGTGGACAAAGAGGTGCAATAAGTTTGTGGGGCCTCGGAGAGAACATAAGACGAAGAAGTGAGGAGACCTGTCCATCCAGAGTATCAGCAAGAGGATCTGGAGGAGCTGGAAGGGGGACAGCGACCTGGAGCTCTCGGGGTACATGTGTGCCAGGGTCTTCCTTTTGCCAGTGAAGGCACGTGAATCAGGAGTCTATGAACTGCTCCACAAACAGCATGTCTGTGCCCACTGCCTTTGGAGGATTTGACAGATGATGTCCTGGCATCCCATGGGAAGAGGTCTGAGCAGAGGATGATCCTCCTAGGGAATTACACGTACTCTGCCACTAAAGGGGAAAACAAAGTAGGAACTTATGATAAATCAGTGTAGTTTGGGAAATAGAAAAGGACAAACAGAAATGTAGAAAGTTAGAAATCTCCCAGTGGGGGAATCTAGAGGATATGCCACGAAACAGATGTATTGCAATTTAGAAAAAGTAAGGAACATAAAGAAGGTGGGGGCACTGTAGCAGGGAAGAGAGATGAGAAATGAGAAATGCAGGTATTACAGCTAGGGTAGAACTCTTTAGACCTACTCAGTTAAGTACAGAATAACAGAAAATAAGAACCAAAAGAAGTCTACTAATCCAAACCCCTGCTTCAGTGCAAGGTTACTACCTAACCATGCATATTTAAATAATTTACACTACGGTATTTCTGGTATGATTTCATGAGAAGCATTCAGCATCATTTTAACAAGTACTGCATTGCCTCAGGGGTCTTTCTCCTTGGAGAGGCACAGAATAACTACCTTCAGAAATTGGTGTTTGCTTGTCTTGCAGCAGCCTCCAAAATTCTCTCTCCAAGTGAAGGTGAAACTAAAACAGATATCAAACTCCTTCACTAAAAATCTTGAGAAAGAGTACTTGTTCAGTATAATAACTACAGAATTTAAGCTGTGTAAGCGAGCTGAGTGGATAACTGAGAGAGCAAAGAGGATTATAATACCACAACCGAAGTGCAAGGGCATATACTGTTTAGAATGAATTCTGCTTAGGCAGAATATTACTGTTCGTCGCAAGAGAAGAACTTGTCCTTCTTTCTGCTTCTTATTTTATTTTGAGTATTTCTGCTTTTTAGATTTGATCTTCATCAAATGAATTAATATAGTCTTTATAAAGAAATAGGAAACAGTATCAGGTTGCATTGTTATATATGCCAGAGAGATGAATCAATGGTTATTACAATTTCCAGATTAATTTGCATTCTTCCACTGACTTGGTCTTTGGAGGAACAGCAGATTAGCCCTTGATTAGTAGGGGGTGAACAATTCACAGTGAATAATTTATTTGGCAAATAACTTATGACTTAGAATAATTTATTTCCCTAAATGAATTCATTGTAGGTTGTACAGGGCTTTTAGGTGAACAATTTTCATTCTATAGATTATTCATAATTGGTTATACAATTTCCATAATTACATAAATTTGTGTACTGAAAGCAAGATAACAGATTAAGTTATCTCAGTCTCTTTACCCTGCTACTGGATGCCTTGCTATGGCAGAGGTTTAGCAAAACTGGAAATCTGCAAGAGTCAACAGGAATTCTGCAATTTGGGGCCAGATGACACAATTTCCATTGACTTCTTGCTATTCCAAGTATGTATTTTTGCTAGCAAACATTACTTTCAACTTGTATCTGGTCACCATGGACAAATGTTTATTGCAACTATGGGACTATCTGTGTGATATATTTGCTGTTTATCTGCAGATGGCTTAAGTACAATCTTTACTACCGATACTGAACAGCTTTTCCAGTAGTTTTGGCAGCTGCTTGTAGTGGCTGAAGCAGCAATAGAGTGATGGAGAGCAAGGACAGCATGTGGAAGAGGAGCACACAGAACAACTGTATCTGAAAGTCTGTGTCTTAGATCAGTTTTATTCAAGGCAAAATACAGGCTTGGAGGCACTGCTGAGTGACAATAATGGTGCAGATCTGGAGTGATTAGCAGTGGCTTCCAAACTTGAGAGTAACAAAGACTACTTCTTTGATATTTATGGAAGCCATATACCACTATGAGAGCTCTTAAACTATTTAGTAGTATGTGGTAACACTCTCCAGAATTGCTACCATTCGTACTAGTCTGTAGGTAGTAGTTAAAGTATAGGTAGATAGACTCTTTAAGCTCCCGGGAAGGATATATATATATACTGATAGAGAACCCAGTACTCAGGCACTGGCTCAGGCATTTGTAGGTTTGAGAATGTGGGACTGCAAAATTAAAGTAGCTGCTGATAAAATCCATATTTCTCTTTGCTTCTGAGAAGCAGAGAAATCTGAGAACCAGACATCTGAGTTTTTTATCAGAAATAAATAATTTTCCATTGAGCTGCAAGGTCCAGCTGATCACAGTAGAAGACTGTGGTTGTTGTCTGATTGTTGTTGGTGTGGTGTTTTTTTTTTTTTTTTTTCTTTTTCTTTTCTTTTCTTGAAGGAACTCAGTTCTTTGCTTGGACATTAAAGTGGTGCGATTATCACTGCTGTCCTGGGAAACTCAGTTGACCTTTCACTATCCTAGTAGAGACACCCTCTTGTTACACAATTGGATTGAGGAAAACGGTTGTTTAGCTGTTACCTGCATCCTGACCAACTGTGTTTTTGGGAGACTGTAAGGGAAATGGTGCTATCTCCTGACAAAGATAGGGTTTGCTGAACAATAGTTCCTGGAATTACGGCTGTCTGATGTGTGCTGCAAAATATCTGGCAGTGCAGAGAAAGCCTTACTGCAATTTAAGAAATAATATTTGGAGACTTTTCAAGATTTATAAGTGGCCAGTGAGATATTGATGCAAAATTACAATCTCTAGGGATATCTCATCAGAGATATTTTGTATTCCTATTTTGAGAAAATAAGATTATTTTAAAAAATTAAGTAAAATTTATTTCATTTATAGTTCAGACTATTGAAAATTTCAGGGATTAGTTCATGAGTGCTTCATGGACTATATCATAAATTGTTTAGTTGTCACTGAAATATTTAAGTAAGAGCATGATGATAGAATGGGAGTTGGCAGAGCTGACACTTAATGGCTATATTCATACTATTCTCTTCACCCTTTTCAGGACTTGAAAAAGAACCAAAGATGATCATGAGATGTTGCACAGTTTGGGATAGGAACCCATCTTCCCACTTAAAACTTCGTTTATTTTTAGAATGTTTTGCATAATTTCTCATGAATATTTCATGAAAAAATCAAGAGACATTTCATATACCTTTAAATGATTTTTAAATGAAAATTCTTTAATATGGAATTGTATTTTCCTTCTTGGGGATTTTTTAATGGCACTTTTTACAGATTTTATGGAAGATTTATTAGATTGTTATTCTTTAAAATAAATTTTAAACCAAAAATAAAAATGAAAATACTTTTATTGCCTTAGGAACCTATGCAAATGTACTGAATTAGAACAGGAAGAAAAAACTGTGACAACAGGGCTACAACTTAAACAAACAAATGTCTACTAAAAAAGTTTGAAACTAGCAGTCGGACACTCAGAGGCAGAATAAGACTTGGGGCTGAAGACTTTCAGCTCACAGCAAGGAGTTGCCATACGCTCTGTGCTTGGCTGCCTCTGGAGAAACTGAAGGTCCGAAATGCATTTAGGTTGGATGGCTGCTGATGCTGAGGAGTGTTGCTTGCAGGGGTCTGCACAGGTTACTGATTATATTTTGGGAAGTTCCCTGCATTCAGCAGTACAGGACCTGAAAGCAGTGCTGGCACAAAACAGAAGTGTGAATTGTAATGATACTGTTTCCTGCAGTTCATGACAACACTGTTTGAATTTTCATCGTTGCATTACCTCCTTTTACTTCCTCATCCCTGAGACTCTGGCCCCCCATCCTCACCTCTCCATGCTTCAGCACAGTCTAGCCTTGTTTCTTTGAGAATTTGAGGACTTCACCCCTTTTCATTCCTTTTCTGTTTTTCCCTTTCTTCTTCTAAAACTGGCCAGATACTGGGAGTTTAGGTGCCATGTTTCGGAGTTCTGGCTTACTTTGCTGCAGTTCTTCTGGAAAGCATGAGAAACAGAAATGAAGCAAGTTTGCTCTCTGTTCTGTTCAATGTCACTAAAAATATTTCCCCCCCCCTCATTTCTTTTAGTATACACCCTCAATTTTCACTGTCTATGCCCCTTTGAACCTTGTTAATGTGAGTTACTGCTTTTTTTTTTTTCCCCTAAACTAAAGTACCCTGAGGTGCATGGTTTGTTTTTATATTGAGAAAACTGAGCAGTTAAGGTCACTGGTGGTTTGGGGGGAACAGGTGAATAATTGCACTTGAACCTCTTCCAGTGTCTTATATTTTGGACAATGTGTAGCTAATCCCTGTGGTCTGAAAGCAAAGAAGGCACCTCTCTAGGAAAGCAAAGGGAAGCTTGGACACTGACCAGAACAGTTCTTCCAGTTTCCCTTCGCAGTTGGAAAGACTGTCTGTTGTGGACTGAGTGACAAAGTTAGTTTGCCCTGTAGTGATTCAAGCACTATAGAATAATTTCTGTCACTAATAGTCCTGAATATGTGAAGGAACTGTTTTGCAGCAACTGTTGAAGTTAGATATTTGCCTCATTACGAAGAGTGCAAGAGAGCAAGCTGACTAAGCTCAATTTGTTTATTGGTTAGGACTATAAAGGCTGTGACCAAGCAGAGACATAAAGCTGTACTACCAGTTCATCTTTCCTTTGTGATGCTTCAGTGACTGAAACAGAGGAAACTCTGCATCCGGTTTTACAAATCATATTTATATCTTGTTTATAAAATGTAACACTACAGTTTCCAGCCTTCTTCAGCTGCTTATCTGAAAAGCAAAAGCACAAAGAAGAATTACATTCACAGATCATCCACGTTTGGTATCTGTTTGGCAATCTTGAAAGGGTAAATATGAAAGCACAAGATGTACAAATCATCTGGCTAGTACAAAATGGAAAAACTAAACAAGTTTTAAAACCTCTAAAGAATAATGGTCATAGAAAGTTCAGCTAAATCTCTTGATATAAATCTTTTAGTGTTACGGGGTTCATGTTCATAATGTGCCAGCATAGTCTTATAAATATTTGAATTGTACTGAATGAAAATAAGGTTAGCATAAAACACCCTGAAGGTATAGGACTAGTGAACATTTAAGTCATAGGAGCTAACATTGACCTGTGCTTCTGATTTTTTTAGCAGATTACTAATGGTACATTTTCTTGCATTTCAGAAACCATTTATTTGTTACTGAGGTTTACTCCACCTGATTTCGAACAAGAAGAAAGAAAAAGTGTGTCACTGCTTTGAGAAACTGAAATGTTAAGATAGGTAGTAAATGGTCTTTTGGGTGGGTGTTGAACTCTCATTATGGAGAATTAGTTTGGAAACTAGCTAGTAGCACCTTGATAAGGCAACATTATGAGTATGTAATGCAAGAAGTAGGCATGACATTGTGGGACAGGGAAGAGAGAGACCTATCATGATATGTTTTCCAAGATTAGCAAATCGCTAAGTAATCACTGAACCAATAGTTCATGGCAGATTTCCTCTATAGCACGTGCAGGAATGTTAGAACTTGGACAGACTACTAACTCTTAATGTAGCAGCATCCACCATGCATGAAAAGGCAGGGTTATAATGGTATGAGTCCAGAGGGGAATAATTGCTGGCTGTGACTCTTTCCTTGAGCTGCTGTGCTGTATGCATATGCCATCCTTTTACACTTCCAGCATCCTCTTGGATTCTCATGTAATGAAGGTGCCTTGCTTTCTTAATGATACCTTTTGACTATTTGGATTTCTGTTGGTATTGGAATCCTTGCCATCCTTTGCTGACCTTGCATTTTCTCCAGTAAACTGTAGCTCACAGCGATATCCTGGGAAAAAAATCCTGATATGCTTCCTGTTACATAGAGGCCAGTGCCACAAACATTGCTGTTTTTACAAACTAGCTAAAGCTAAAGTTTGTAAGCTGTTCTGCATTCTTTGGTCTTGATCTGGTAGTTCTAGATGTCCGGGATTTGACCATTCCATGCCTTTGTCTTTGGTAAAGTTTAAAAAGTCTTCTCAACTATGATCTATCATCTCACTAGTAAATGACTTATAAATAATGATATTGTATGGACTGTGGTCATTTCAATGTATAGAAACTGAAAGCACTGAGAACTTGCATCCACTGCCATGTGAGCAAACCCCATGTTTTGGTTTTTATTACCTCACTGCTTGGCCCAAATTGTAAAAAGTTCATTCTTGTGAAGCACTTTTTTGAAGTTCTTAATTGAATAGAACCACGTATATACTTAAAGTTAAGCTCCTTGCCAAATAAAGACCAGAGAGCTTTCAAAGAGGCCTCTGGAGCACTTCCAGAGCAAATACTATTATGAATATCACTTTATCCTTGTATTCATAATGTACATTCTACTTCCCTTGAATATTACGAGAAAGCTTTACTTACCAAATTTTCACAAAAAAAAAAAAAAAAAAAAGGAAAGGGGTGTAATACTATTGAAATGAATTGCTAGGGTAAAAAAAGACCCATAAGTAATTTTTATCATATTCAGCCAGCTCAGCTACTGGCCAGTGTGATTCAGCCATTTATTTCCAAGTAGTTCTATTACTTGGCCATCATAAGAAAGAAACAGAAAATGTCTAACTGACATAAGATTTCTATATAGGAATCGGAAAAGATTAACTGAAAATTATTTTTCTTATTAGCACATAATGAAATCAGACAGGATTATTTGATCCTGTATTTTGAATTGTTTAAATGTCCTAATGCCACAATGCACAAAAATGTACCAGAAGATCATTCTGAGGCAGCAAAGTAAGCAAGAAGAAAACAGAAATGAAAATGATCATAAAAAATATTTAATCAACTTATGTAATTTTATGGAAAATTCATTTGGTCAAAAAATCAGAAAATGAAATTCAAATTCACCAATAAATTTTCTTTCACCAAAGTAACAGAAAATATTTGCAAATTATTTCTCAGTTGCATTCTGAAGAGAGGTTTCTAGGAAGATTGTTCATCAAAGCTAGTGAAAAATTAAGCTGCAATGAGATAAGAGGGAGGGTCTTGTCTTAGACTAATAAATGGTTAAATGGTAGGAAAAAAAAAAGAAATTATAATTTTTTTCACTAAGGAAAGATCATTGGTGGAGTCCAGAAGAATCTGTGCTAAGCCTGTCTGTTCAAGATGTGCATAAATGATCTGGAAAAAGAGGTGAATAGCGAGGTGACAAAGTGTGCTGATACTAATCTATTCAGTGAAGTGAAAATGGAAATTAACTGAGGAGAGTTGCAAAAGATTTCACAGTACAGAGGGACTGTGTGATAAAGTGTCAGATGAAATTCAGTGTTGATAGGGATGCACATTGGGAGAAAAAGCTAACTTTATAAACATAATGATGGGCTCTGAACGAGTTATTTCCACTCAAGGAAGAAATCTTGGAATTATAATAGATTGTTCTATGAAAAAGTCAGCTTAGTGCTTAGAAATAGCCAATAATTCAACAGTGCACAAAGGCGGCACATAAAATGAAAAGAATTGTTAGGAAAGGAATAGAGAACAAAGTTGGCAACATCATTATGGCATTGTACAAATCTCTGGTCTGTCTTCACCCTTAATAATTTGTACACTTCTAGGGTTCTAGTCCTGAAAACCATATAGAAGAATTAGAAAAGATAAAGAGAAAGAAGTTGTGACTCATGAAAAGTGTGTAATGATTTCTTTAAATACGTGAAGAGTGACTTTCTATGCCACTGTACTTCAACCTGAAAAAAAGACATTTGACCAGCCCTGTGCTGAAGTTTTCTATAGGTAGGGAGAGTTTATCACGGAATTACCATTACATGCTTTATTTTAAACTGTTCCTTAGGTATCATTATTCACCATTGCCAGAGACAGGATATTGAGTTATACGGACGTTTGATGTGACCTATATGCCTCTTCTCCTTTTGTCATGTCTTGTTACTATGAAGAGAAACAACGTGAAACATTTTCTTGTGATTCCATGTTCACTTGTCAACTAAGAGTGGACCAGAATTTCTGGACTGAAAAAAAGTTATATGTCTCTCTGTCTGTCTATCTGTCTATATATCTGCACAATAGTTATCTTGACCTTGACAGTCTGTATAATCAGTACCATCTGTTGTATTCTTGAAAGGGAGACTTTTCTCCTCCAAGTATGACATGATAATAGCACATACTAGGGACTGAAAGCCAATGAAGTGCATGTATAATTTTATATTTTACTCAACCTCTGGAAGATGGTTTGAAATATGGTGTTCGTAGTATAAACCTACACTTCCATTTTATTTGCCTACGACTTCACTATTGTATATGATTAGTTGCAGTTGGACCAGCTCACGGTTGTGATTGAGCTTTGCATTTGAGATTTCCATTCAATTAGAAGATTCAACATAAATTAATATTGCACAACTTGAATTAGGAAGAGGACAAAGGAGATAGATACTTACACAGCCTTAATTTTTTGCAAGTACACAGCAGTCTATACAAAGCCTCTTTTAGTGTCAGTAAAGTGTTTAGTTACATGAAATGGGTAACACTGTTTGATTTGTATAAATTCTTAGAGAAAAGTAAAACAGCTGTCATTGAATATTTATGACCTAAGAAAATTAAGAATTTGGCTGATAAGAGGTATTTCTGAAAAGTTGTTTGCAGTGCAGTCTTTCTTGTTAATGCCATATATATATATACACACTCTTCTGGGAATAAACTATTTTGTGATAAGTTCTTTTTGTTTTAGAATAAGAATATCCACACATGGAATTAATCTGATATAGTTAATATCTTGCAAATAAACACCTTTTCCCAGTTAATGTTTGTTCCCAGCTTTTGGAATAACTGTTTAATAATCTTGCACTTATCTTGAGTAATCAGCAATACAGTGATTTTCCATATACGTCCCTATGTATGTCTTCCAGGTTCAGTTCCATCTCTACATTTCAAGTCTGACCCCCAAGTGAAGAAATTAATATAGCTAATTTTCAATGAGCATATTGGTATAAAAGGCATCTCTGAAGTAAAATGGAGAGGAGATAATCAGAAAGACATGTATTGCTGGAGTAGAAAGTAAATAGAAATGACACACTAAGTCATGACATGGATGGTGCTTAACAGCGTTAAGTCATATAAGGTATCTGTGTTAAAATAAATCATAGATTTGCTAGAGGCTGACATGGCATGTTTTCTTATTATACTGCATTACTGAACACCTAGCCTAAATGCTGACAGTGAATTCCATAGCCTGAAGAAATACTGGATGAAAAGAGTCCTTCCCATTGCCTGTTGTCAAGTTTCTACTTGACAATTTCACTGTAGTTCTTGTACTGAAAGAGATAGTAAATGAGCATTCCCTAGATGAATAATCATGGACTAGTGAATTTGTAAAAGCAGAAAACACAATGTTGTTTAGAGATTTCAGTTGCCTCCAAATGTGTTGTACAAAAAAAATCTAAAAAGTTCCACTGTACCTTTTAACATTAAAAAGATGGATTGTGAGAAAGATAAAGTGTAAAGAAGCTAATTGAAGGGAGTGGCAACAAGGATAAAAATGCTTGCAGGTAACCTTGCACATTTGAATAAACTATAAACTTAAGTACTAATTGGAGAAATTACTTTCAAAATATTGAAAACATGTTAAATAGCAACCAGAGAGAAGCTGTTAGAACTCATGGACACGCATGTCATGTCCAAATGAGGAAAGTGAAAATAAATGTAAACTTGGCAGTTTAAATGTAAAATTACAATGAAACAAGCCAAAAACATTTTGAGGGACAATTTGCTAACAGAAACCTACAAATAACTCCTGCCCTCGCCCCCCCCCCCCCCCCCATGTAATTTTGAAACAGCACCGTGCGTGGTT
>NW_009197584.1:0-4357 GCF_000690835.1 Fulmarus glacialis | reverse complement strand
CCCCCGCCCCCTCCATTGGAATTTGGAAGTCTGCCGGAGAATGTTGGTGATAGCTAGGTAGGTAAATAATCAAAGTCATGGAGTATAATAAGGCCATAGTGCAGAAAATCTGAATTAATTGTATGCATTTATGTTCACTGCAGAGAGGTCAGGAAAATACCTACTCCAGAGTCATTGTTTATGGATGATAAATCTGAGGAACTGTCTCAAATTAAAGTGTCAATAAAAGACGTTTTGGAGCAAGTCAATAAAATGAATAGTAACAAATCACTATGATCTAAGGGCTTTCATCCAAATGTTCGGAGGAACTTAAATATAAGTTGCTGAGCTACTAATAGTGATATGCAACCTACAATTTTGAATGAGTAGAAGATGGAAAATGTGATGCCAGTGTTTAAAATGGGGTCTCAGGATGATTCTGTGAATTACATACCAAGAAATCTGACATTTGCATTAAGCAATTTGATAGACGACATTATAAAGAGCAGAATTAGTGGACACACAGATAAATATATGGAATAAGCACCAAGATGGCTTGGAAACTAGAGGGATGTCATGAGTCAAAAATCTGGAGTTCTTTGAATGTGTCAGTAAACATGGGATAAAGATGATCCAGATGATACAATGTAGTTAGAACTGTGAAAGAGATTATGACAAATTCCTTCAACAAAGACCCATATTGCCACCTTATTAAAAGATTGCTAGTTAGAAATCAGTGGTTTGTTCTTATAATGGAGTGTAGTTACAAATAAAGTCCTGCAGAAGTCTGTGCTGAGCCTGTGCTGTTCAGCGTATTCATAAATTTGAATTTCACAAACTCATCCAGAAAATGAGATGAGTATTGTAGCGACAAAGTTTGCAGACAAAACAAAGTAATGCCTAGTATTTAAAACAGTCTGTGATGAGATTCTGATGGTACAATACTGAGTTACTGGGTAATAAAATGGCAAATGAAATTCCATGTCAATAAATACCAAGTGATGCATGCAGAGGAAATGGTCTTAACTACACATACAGAATAATGACCTCAAAATTACCATTATTATTATCATTTAGCAATATTAGAATCACATCAGATATTTCATACAGAATGTCACCTCAATGCTGAACACTGAAAAGGAGAAGTAGATGTTGAAAATTTAGAGGTAAGGTTTTGAGAACAAACACCTGAACTTCATTAAACTACTACGATTACATGTTGCACAAGCTCATTTGAATACTACATGCAAGATTCATTCATTCAATCATAGAAAGGTGTAGCAGAACTAGAAAGCGTACGGGGAATTTAACCAAATACGAACCAGAGGCATGGAGCAGCTACTAGAAAAGATGATGCAAATTAGGACTCTTTCCTTTGGAAAACAGACAGCTGTGAAGAAATGTGAAAATATGTACAAAATATGTACAAAATCATAAACGATCACTCTTTCTTGTTACGCTACAACTAAAGACCATCAACTTAATTTAGCAATTTAAGACAAAGAAATGGAAGTGCTTTTTCCTACAATTGATAAGTAAATTCTAAAACTCACCGCTGTAGGATATTTTGAAAGGCAAACAAAGAGATGGTTTCTGAAAGTGATGAAACTAAATTATGGAAAATAGGGCATTTATAGTTATTATTTTTAATGGTCTTGGTACAACATCAGACCCAGTGAGACCCTACGCTGCTCACTGCTGTATGAGGGAAACACTGTGTGTGAACTCTGTCCCCTGTTGGAGATTTTTCAATAGAGGACAGTGGCCAGACTGAGCAGTCCTAAAGTTGACTTGTCTCAAAGTTCACAAATGAACATGGAGAACCTCATTCTCAACAGCCTTGTGCACGCTTCCCCATGCAGTCATCAGCACTTATGCAAAGAACATCTAATATAGTGCCACTCTTTTTTGGAAGGGGGTTTTTTTTTGGCTGGAATAATGTTAATTTTCATCATAGTATCTTGTAAGTTACTTTGGTTTGCATTTGTGATGAAAACAGTGTTGATAACACTGTTTTAGTTATTGCTGAACAGTGCTTACACAGTGTCAAGGCTTTTGGGCTTCTCATGCAGCCATGCATGCTGCCATGCCAGCAAGTAGGCTGGGGGTGCACAAGAAGTTGGGAAAGGACACAGCTGGGGCAGCTGACCGCAACTGACCAAAGGCATATTCCATACCGTATGACGTCATGCTCAGTGTATAAAGCTGGGGAAAAGAAGGAGCAAGGGAGACGTTTGGAGTTATGGCATTGTCTTCCCAAGTGACTGTTAAGCGTGAAGGAGCCCTGCTATCCTGGTAATGGTGGGACACCTGCCTGCCGATGGGAAGTAGGGAATTAATTCCTTGTTTAGCTTTGCTTGTGTGCGAGGCTTTTGCTTTACCTATTAAACTGTCTTTATCTCAACCCATGAGTTTTCTCACTTTTACTTTTCTGATTCTCTCCCCCATCCCGCCAGGGGGGAGTGAGCGAGCGGCTGGGTGGGGCTGAGCTGCTGGCTGGGGTTAAGCTACTACAAGCAGTTTTACAGTACTGGCACACATATAATGATGTTTCCAAACAGTAGTCTTGAGTCCAGTATCTTGTTTTCTGTGATGATTAGACACTTAGACACATTGTTCATTGCATAGGAATCCCTTCAATAACGAATCCTTTTAGCATTGTGCAAATTATTTTTTAATGGCTTATTGTACTGAAGAGCAAACAAATTCATTTTAACCAAAAATATCTGACAGCGTAGTATAGGTTCAGATTCAGCATGCATTTTACAATTTTACTCCAGCTAACAGTGTATATAAGGCAATGCTTTCTCGCAATCGCAGAAATATCATGTACCTATTGTTTACTTACAGGGTAATATTAATACTTAATTATGTGTGAAGCAGTGACAAAGCTGGGTAATTATCCTGAAAGGACAATGTAATTAACCAGGCTCAGCCCTCTTCTCCCTTTGAGGAAAGGAAGGGAATAGAAAAATTGGAAAGTTTATAGCCTGACAGCTGTATTTTATCTGCAAGGAAATTTCCTCTGTGCTTGGACTCTCTTTAAAGTTACCAAGAGACTTGGCCTTGAGTCTCCTTTGTGCAATGTAGAGATACTTAATCTCCTGCTAAATGAACTAACTGGAGTAACAGAAGCAGTCCAGCTGCAGTGGCATGGAGCTATATGTAGGCTGGCTGCTCCATTACATACAATGTATAGGTCTATCCCAAGCACTGGGCTTGCTAGTTCCAGAAGGACAAGTGAGACTATACGCAAGGTAATCATCTTTTTTTGAGTGCTGCTTCAGCAGAGCAAGGTTTTCACCATGTTGCTTTTAAATTATAGAAATCATCACCGAGATACATATTTGGAAATACATGACATTTAAAAGGGAAAGATCATGTTTAGAACCAACTGTATTTAAATAAAAGTATTTCATTCTTTTATCCTTACGTGTGTCCAAAGCTTTGGCATTCTGGAGCTCTCCTGGAAGGATATCTAAATTACACCTTCCAAGCAAAGAAGGGATAAGAGGCTGAAAGGAGGGGAACATGCAGGAGGAATGCTTCAGGTCACCACCATTATGTGGGGTTTTGTCCATTAGAAGTCAAATATGCCTGCTGTATCCATGTGCAGGTATTTAGATTAATTTGAATAGGAGTTTTATAAGGTAGATTATGTGAGATAGATTTCCATGAATCTTATTTACCATTGGTTTTTCCTAATAATAATTTCAGAATCAAAATTTCCAATTCATACATACTGGTGAAAGAAGATGCCTAACTTCACACCTGAAACCTAAGTGAAACTAAAACTGCATCTGCATCTGTCAGTGTTACAAATTGTGATAAAATACCTAGGAACCAGGACTGATTTCCATGTGGGTGCTGTTTTGCATTGCTTTTGTCTCTGAGTAAGCAGGAAGGTGAATTAATTGAATACTGTTCTTGAAAAAAACAGAACTGTTTATAGTAGCAAATTAACCCCTTCTAGGTAATGAAACCTGCTGTATTTTAAAATCATAATGTTATCTGGCCTAAAAAGTGGGAAGAATATTGCAGTGCATTTTTCATCTTGGATTAGGTTCAGGTCTATATTCCTGGAAGGAGTGTCTGTAGAACTTGCTGGCGGTGGCAACTCACTCCTCATGGATTTGCCAAGGTAGAATCAATGATGTTTACTAGTTTAGTGAATAAGATCAACCTTATTCTTATGGAGTAAAATACATCTTTCTTTAGTATGCTGAATATCTTTGCAAAATAAAAAAAAAGTCAACATTTAAGAAAAGCAATATATAAGTGACCGAGTCCTCTCTCTAGAAGTGTCTGGCTTGTGTCCCAAATGATATTTTCAGCTCCTGTAGACAGATCGGGGATCAGGCCCAGCCAGCACGGGTTC